>NW_006921620.1:18491849-18494339 GCF_000298275.1 Orycteropus afer afer
GAGAACTTCCAGAAATGCAAGCTAAATTCAGAAGGGAATATGGAGTGAGTGATATCATAGCTGATGTCAAATCGATCTTAGCTGAAAGCAAAGAATACCAGAAAGATATTTACGTGTGTTTTATTGACTATACAAAGGCATTCAATTGTGTGGATCATAACAAATTGTGGATAACATTGAGAATGGGATTTCCAGGACACTTAATTGTACCCATGAGAAATTTGTACATAGACCAGAAGACTGTCATTCAAACAGAACAAGGGAATAGTGCTTGGTTTTAAATCATGAAGGGAGTGTGTCAGGGTTGTATCCTTTTATCATATTTATTCAACCTATATGCTGAGCAAATAATCTGAGAAACTGGTGTGTATTAAGCAGAATGTGGCATCAGGATTGGAGAAAAAATAATTAACAACCTGAGATATGCAGACAACACAACTTTGTTTGCTGAAAGTGAGGATGACTTGGAGCACTTACTGATGATACAGTCTGCAGTATGGATTACACCTCAATATAGAAAAAACAAAACTCCTCACAACTGGAACAATAAGCAGCATCACAATGAAGGGAGAAAAGACTAAAGTTGCCAATGACTTTATCTTACTTGGTTCTACAATCAACATCAATGGAAGCAGCAGTCAAGACATCAAAAGATGTATTGCATTGGGTAAATCTGTTGAAAAAGACCTCTTTCAAGTGCTAAAGAGCAAAAAATATCTCCTTAAAGAGTAAGATGTGTCTAAGTTAAGCCATGGTATTTTCAATTGCCTCATATACATGTGAGAGCTAGACAATGAATAAGGAAGACCGAAGATGAGTTGATGTTTTGGGTTGTGGTGCTGGCAAAGAATGCTGAAAGTACCGTAGACTTCTCAAAGAACTAACAAATCTGTCCTTGAAGAAGTGCAGCCAGAATGCTCCTTGGAAGTGAGAATGGCCAGACTTCATTTCACCTGCTTTGGTCATGTTGTCAGAAGGAACCATTCTCTGGAGAAGGATATCATGCTTGGTAAAGTTCAGTGTCAAAGAAAGAGGAGAAGACCCTCAATAAGATGGATTGACACAGTCGTTGCAGCAATGGGCTAAGGTATAGTAGGGATCAGGTATAGCCTGGCACAGAACTGGGCAGTGTTTTGTTCTGTTGTACATAGGGTTGCTATGAGTCAGGAAGGACTTGACAGCACATAACGGTAACAGCAATAACTTATTAGAATCTTTCTTTGAAATCTCCCAAGACATTAAGGGTATGTCAGGTCTCATGATGATTTTATGTTTTTCTGTCATGGATAGTCTCAATCAATGTCCAATAGCAGGTGAGTAATTGCCTTTCAAATGGTGTGCATCATGCTGCAGCATCTGGAAACTTTCTAGTCCAGAATCCCAATGGTTATCATAAGGCAGCACCATTGGTTTTTGCCATAAACTCTAGCATGCATAAGCACATGTGGCAGACACCTTCAAATTCATACCCGAATGTGGATCATAAAGCCCTAAAGGCAAGGAGAGTGGGACCACTTTCTGTATTTCAGATGTAGCCTGCTGCTGCTCAGGCCCCCTATTCAAACACAATTTCCTTCTGAGTGGATTTATGGATGAGAGCCTGCAATATTCCCAAATGTGTTCTACAAAATCCAAATAGACAAATTAAACATTGGGTTTCCTGCTTAGTCTTGGGAGTAGGTAGTGAAAGCAACTTATTATTGGTTGCCTGTGGAATGTCACAGGTGGCTTCTGCTCATATTATTCCCAAGAATTTCACCACTTGGGCAGGGCCTGGTCTTTTTGCTGGATTTATTAAGCAGCCTATGTTGATCATGTGGGCCACTACTGTTTTCAAATCTGCCCTAGACTGTTCTTCTGTGTTTAATATTAACATAGTATCATCAGTGTAATGTATCACCATACTTGAAATCTGTACCAAGTCCAAGCCTCTTCTAAGCAAGCCATGACAGTTGTTGTTGTTGTTATTTGACATCAAGTCAGACCCAACTCATAGAGGCCCCTCCTTGGGTTTCTGAGGTGGTTTCACTGCAGAAGTAGATTGTCCAACCTTCCTTCTGAGGAGTGGCTGGTGGGTTTGAACCACCAGCCTTCTAGTTACCAGTCAAGTCCCTTAGGCACTATGCTACCAGAGCTCCTAGCCATGACAGTAAGCTGGTGAATTTAATTAATTCTGGCAAAACACTGAAGGTCTATTGAGAGCCTTCCCATGTGAAAGCAAACTGTGACTGATTCTTTTCTGAGATTGGTATTGAGAAAAATGCATTTGCAAGATTAATCACTGAGTACTAGTACACTGAGTACATCCCTTTATCCTGGTGTACTTTCTGCACCATTGAATAGAATAGCTGAAGCCACCAGTGGCACCATTTTATTTAGACCTCAGTAGTCTACTGTCAGTTTCCATGAACCATTTGCCTTTTTGATGGTCCATATAGGGCTGTTATATGCAGACGATACAACTTTGCTTGCTGAAAGTGAGGATGACTT
>NW_006921620.1:18494879-18499153 GCF_000298275.1 Orycteropus afer afer
GGAGGGTCGATGAAAGAGGGGGAGGCCTTCAACGAGATGGATTGACACGGTGGCTGCGATGATGGGCTCAAGTATAGCAAGGATTGTGGGGCTGGTGTGGGATTGGGCAGTGTTTCGTTCTGCTGTTCACAGGGTTGCTATGAGTCAGAAACGACTCGACAGCACTTAACAACAACAACAACATAGGGCTATTATACAGGCAATTTGTTGGCACCAATGCTCGAACCTTTAGCATGTCTTTAATCAAAACAGTAATTTACTTTTGTCCACCAGATATCCTATACTGTTTCAAGTTAACAACACGAATGGGTTTGGGCAATTCTGATGGTTCACATTTAGCGTGTCAATCAATACTGGCCTAAGGACAGACTTCCACACCATCAGTTTTACAATATCAGATGCAGGAAGTGTTCTCCAATTAGACACAATATCCATCTCAATAATACACTCCAGTAAAGGAGATGCAACTTCTTCATACAACATCTGTAAATCTTCCAGTTCTGATCCAAACTTTCACTTTAGTTGCATCAACTGTTGCATCCCCATATCCTCCCAATCTAACCTTAGGCCCCTTTGACATTTCATTGACAGGTTTTGGAATGACGGTACATTACGTTGTTGTTGTTAGGTGCCGTTGAGTCATCTCCGACCCATAGTGACCCTATGCAGAGCAAAGCTCCATAATTCTTGCTATACCTGAGCCCATAATTGTAGCCATTGTGTCAATCCACCTTGATGCGAGCCTTCCCCTTTTTTCTTGACCCTCCATTTTACCAAGCATGATATCCTTTTCATGGGAGTGGTCCTTTCTGACAACATGACCAAATAGGTGAGATGAAGTCTGGCCATTCTTGCTTCCAAGGGGCATTCCAGCAGCACTTCTTCCAGGACAGATTTGTTAGTTCTTTTTGCTGTCCATAGTACTTTTAGCATTCTTTGCCAACACCACAACTCAAAAGCATCAACTCATCTTCTGTTTTCCTTATTCATCGTCCAGCTCTCACATGTACATGAGGCAACTGAAAGTACCATGGCTTGTGTCAGGCACCTTAGTGTTCAAGGAGATATCTTTGCTCTTCAGCACTTGAAAGAGGTACTTTGCAGCTTATTTGCCCAGTGCTATACATTTTTTTTTATATCCTGACTGCTGCTTCCATTGGTGTTGATTGTAGAACCAAATAATATGAAGTCTTTGACAACTTCAATCTTTTCTCTACTTATCATAATGCTGCGTATTGGTCCAGTTGTGAGGATTTTTGCTTTCTTTATATTGAGGTATAATCTATATGGCAGACTGTAGTCTTTAATCTTCATCAGTAAGTATTTCAAGTCATCCTCACTTTCAGCAAGCAAAGTTGTTTTGTCTGCATATCTCAGGTTGTTAATCCTGATGCCACATTCTTCTTAATACAATCCAGTTTCTGGGATTATTTGCTCAGCATACAGATTGAATAAGTATGGTGGAATTATACAACCCTGACACACTCCCTTCTTGATTTTAAACCATGCAGTGTCCCCTTGTTCTGTTTGAACAACAGCTTCCTGGTCTATGTACAGATTCCTCATGAGCACAATTAAGTGTTCTGGAATTCCCATCCTTCTCAATGTTATCCATAATTTGTTATGATCCACACAATTGAATATATTTGCATAGTCAGTAAAACATAAGTAAACATCTTTCTGGTATTCTTTGCTTTGATCCAAGATCCATCTGACATCAGCAATGATATCCTTCATTCCAAGTCCATATGAGTAGCTGATGGTCTGTTCCACAATCATCTTCTGGCCTGGTTTTGGGTGAAGATATTGAGCTTCTCCATTGCCTCTTGCTACAGATGTAGTCCATCTGATTCCTGTCCACTCTATTTGGAGAAGTCCATGTGTATAGCTTCCTTTGTGTCGTTGAAAAAAGTTATTTGCAATGAATAAGTCATTGGTCTTGCAAAATTCTTTCATATGATCTCCAGCATTATCTCTATCTCCAAGGCCAAATTTTCCAACTACTGGTGATTCTTCTTTGTTTCCAGGTTTTGCATTCCAATCACTAGTGATAATCAGCCATCTTCATTGCATGTTTGGTCAATTTCAGACTGCAGGAGTTGGTAAAATCTTCAATTTCCTCATCTTTGGCTTTGATGGTTGGTGCATAAATTTGAATAATAGTAGTATTAATTGGTTTTCCTTGTAGGCACATGGATATTATCCTATCAGTGATGGCATTGTACTTCAGGATAGATCTTGAAACATTCTTTGTGGTGATGGATGTCATGTTATTGCTCTTAAAATTTGTCATTCTCAGAATAGTAAGTCATACATTCATCTGATTCAAAATGGCCAAAACTGGTCCATTTCAGCTCACTAATACCTAGGATATCAATCTTTATATGTTCCATTTTATTTTTGACAACTTCCAATTTTCCTAAATTCATACATTGTACATTCCATGTTCCAATTATTAATGGATGTTTTCAGCTGTTTCTTCTCATTTTGAGTTATGCTAGGTCAACAAATGGATGTACCAAAAGCTCTGCTTCATCCATGTCATTAAGGTCATTTCTTCTATGATGAGGCAGTTCTTTCCCAGTCATATTTTGAGTACTTTCCAACCTGAGGGGCTCCTTTCCTGGAATTGTATCAGACAGTGCCTTATTGCTGTTCATAAAGTTGTCCAGTATATATCTGATGGTGTTTCTCTGTAATTCATAAGGTTTTACCTGGCCAATGATTTGAGAAGTGGATGGCTTCTTCCTTCTTCCAAGTCTGTCTCAGTCTGGAAGTTCTGCTGAAACCTGTCCTCCATGGACAACCCTGCTAGCATTTGAAACACTGGTGACATGGACTCCAGAACCACAGCAACATAAAAAACACCACAATTCAACAAACTGACAGAAAAGTTTGTCTCCCTTAGCTGTTCCAAACCCCTCCGCTCATTTCCTGGCTCACTTCCTTATCTGTATCTGGCCATGAATCCCTGGCTTCCCACCATTATATTATATTTATATTATATTAATATTTAGAGCTGTCAAGCAGAAGTTTGTCATCTGTTATTGAAATGTGAAATCTCAGTCACTTCCCTGGCTTTCAGATATTGTTAATTTTATAATCTTGTTGTTGTTGTTGTTGTTATTTGCTATCAAGTCAGACCCGACTCATAGTGACCGCTCCTTGGGTTTCTGAGTCAGTATCACTAAGTAGATTGCCCAACCTTCCTTCTGAGGAGTGGCTGGTGAGTTTGAACTGCCAGCCTTCTGCTTAGCAGTCAAGTGCCTTAGGCACTATGCTACCAGAGCTCCCAAGAGACAGCCCGGCTACCTGGTAGGGAGTGTCTTAGTGTAGTTAATTAATTAAGGCATCCAGGAGAGAGCAACCAAGCAGCAGAGGGATCTAGGTAATGGGAGGGAACCAGGCCCCAACCCCCAAGAGACAGGAAAAGCAGAGGAGAAAGGAAAGGGAAAAAAAAATCCAAGGCATTCAGGAAGAGAGAGCGAGGAGCAGAGAGATGCAGGTAAGGGGAGGGACCTAGACCCAATCCCAAGCAGCAGGAAAAGCATAGGGGAAAGGAAGGAAAGCTAGGGCATCCATAACAGAGTGAGCAAGTGGCAGAGGGATCCAGATAAGAGGACAGACTCAGGCCCTAAGCCTCAAGTGATAGGAAAAGTGGAGGGGAAAGGAAAGGAATGTCAGGGTGTCCAAGACAGAGAGAGCAAGTGACAGGGATCCAGGTAAGCGGGTGGGTGGAGAGGTTTCAAACAGTTAAAGGAGACAAACTTGTCTGTTGGTTTGTCATATCATGGTGGCATGTTGCTGTGAGTCTTGAGGCTATGCCACCAGTGTTTCAAATGCCAGTGGGGTTGCACATGGTGCACAGGTTTCATCTCAGCTTGCAGATTGAGACTGACTAGGAAGAAGGAAGAGGCCATCCTCTTCTCAAAGACTGGCAAGAGAAAACCTTATGATAGCAGAGAAACACTGTCTGTTACAATAATAGGCAACTGTACAAATAACCTGGAAACACTGTCTGGTACAGTGTAGGAGGATGAGCCAAATAGGTTGGAAGGCTTTCAAAATATGACTGGGAAAGAGCACCATCATCAGAGTAGAACCAACCTTACTGATATAGATAAAGTAAATCTTTTGAAACCTCCATCTGCTGATGTGACATGACTCAAATTGAGAAGAAACAGCTGCAAACATCCATTAACCATCAGAACATGGAATGTACAAAGTATAAATCTATGAAAGTTGGAAGTTGTCAAAAATGAAATGGAATGCAT
>NW_006921620.1:18500608-18501121 GCF_000298275.1 Orycteropus afer afer
GAGTAGGATGTCATGCTTGGTAAATTGGAGGGTCAGAAAAGGGGGAAGGCCCTCAACGAGATGGATTGACACAGTGGTTGTGGCTATGGGGTCAAGCATAGAGAGGATCACAGAGTGTCCCAGGACCAGGCAGTGTTTGGTTCTGCTATGCATAGGGTTGCTATGAGTTGGACACAACTCGACAGTACCTAACGACAACAGTGTCATTAATTGAAGAAGAGGAAAGACCTATAACAACAATATGAGTATATATTATAGACATTTCCCCAATAATTTCTCCAAAGGGACTTGGGACCATGAACAGAGAAATTCTGAAACTTTGTAAGAGCTGTTAATGTGAGATTTTAGTTCAGCCTAGTAGCAGGGGATCCAGACATACTGTCAAATTTGTTATCTTGGGGTTAATGGAAGGCAAAGGATAATAGGATTTCTGTCTTAAATAAATCTTACATCGTATGTTGTTGTTGTTAGGTGCCATCGAGTTGTTTCCAACTCATAGCGACCCCATGCACA
>NW_006921620.1:18501771-18502789 GCF_000298275.1 Orycteropus afer afer
CTCACATTGACCCCTTACTGGCTTTCCAAAGCTGTTAATCTTTACAGAACTAGATTACCTCCTCTTCCTCCCACAGAGCAGCTAGTGGGTTTGAACTGTTAACCTTCTTGTTAGAAGCCAAATGCCTTATCCACTATGCCACTTGAGCTTCTTAATCTGTGTAATGAGAACCACTAAACAAGAAGAATCAAGTGGAAGTCATATTTCTACAACCAGCCAGGATTGTAAATTCAGAGCTATACCACATTCTGCCACTACCAAAGACTTAAAGAATTTGTGGAAGGTGGCCAACATGGTTTTATTTCTACCTCTCTGGCCCTTGTAAAAATGGAAGGATAATGTTGGACTATTGAAATTTAATTACGTGGTAGTTTCTTGATCAATTTAGTGTCCTTACTATAAAACAAAAACCAAACTCACAGCCGTCAAGTCAATCCTGACTCATACCAACCCCTACTTGGGTTTCCGAGGCAGTATCTCCACAGAAGTAGATTGCTCAGTCTTCTTTCTGAGGCATGGCTAATGAGTTTGAACTACTAGCCTTCTGGTTGGCAGTCAAATGCCTTAGGCACTATGTCGATAGATTCTGGCACTTGCCTCACCACTATTTATTTTGTTGACTTATTTTTACTAATCTCTTTCAGCAAAAGGAGAATCAAAATTATTTACATGCACATGGATAGGACAGCACTGCATACTACTTCCTTTGCTCCTAGGCACTCTGCACAATAGTGTTCACAGGAATCTTGATTATCTTGACATTCCACAGATCATATTGCTGGTTCAATATCATGCTAACTGAACCTAATGGAGGATAAAAATGCAAGTAGCATCCAGAAGATTTGCATACAAGAATGTGGGATCTCGCTTATGATACATTTGTGAAGTTTATAGAAGGTCAATGAACTGCAACAGTCCTGCTAAGATAAATTGTAAGCTGTAGCACCTTATGAGTAAAGTAAAGTACTTGGCGAGCCTCTTTGCATTTTGGAGGCAACATACAATATGTGTGCTACTA
>NW_006921620.1:18503349-18509023 GCF_000298275.1 Orycteropus afer afer
TTGGCCTATTATATGGATAGATATGCATAAACACCTGAGCTCATAGGAATAACTTGACAGATTAATGAGAGGTCTGGAAGAAGTTAAAAGGTCAGGAAAAATAAATAAATAAAAGATCAGGAAATAGTAAATTATGGGAAGATACATATGGACTGCCTAATGTGGTTGGACACAGAGTGTTCAGAATTTTGGATCTTAAGTTCACGCCCAGCAAAAGAGAATCTACCAATGAGAAGACTCTTAACAGGCAGGTGGAAAGGATGATCTGTGCTAAGGGTAGCAATCAGTCTCTCTCCTCAGTCACAACAGTGTTGTTGTTTGTGGTCATAATAGGATTGTACTTCACTCTCTCCAATATTGATCTAATTACTGGCATGTTGAATGACAAAACTGTCAGTAGCAGAGCCCAATGCTGAGTGCTCGTTTGGCACTAGTCCTAAGGATACTAGGTAGTCATTTGATGACTGCTTATATCATATACCATTCATCCTAGAAGGGACAGCAATCTGTTCTTACAAATTTGTCTTCTAGTTCAGATCTGTGTTATCTTTCTTTGTCATAGTAAGGTAAAATTCATGACAAATGAAGAGTTTACAGAAAACCTAATCTCTCACCAGGGTATCTTTATGTAATAAGATAATTTTATAGCAAAGAATGTGTAACAATTGGTTTATGGCCACTGGATTCACAGATGTTACCATGTATTTCACCAATAGAAAAGGTAATCAATTACAACAGTGAAATGGTCTATTAAACACTTAGATGAAGTGTCAGCGTTTAACACCCTGTGAAGTAGGAGTGCTAAACTTTACAATGTGTTGTTTGTTAGCTGCCTTTAGTCTATTCCAACTCATGATGACTCCATGTGTGCAGAGCAAAACTGCTCCATAGGGCTTTCAAGGCTGTGAACATTTTGCAGATAGTGAGAACTATCTTCTAAGATGTCTCAGGGTGGTTTTGAGCCACAAATTTTTTGACTAGTAGTCCAATACTTTACCATTTGCACCACCCAGAGGTTCACAGAATGTGATATATATACTGAAACAATCACTGATACATGGTGTCTTTTCCCAAATTCTAGAATTTATCGGTTCAGGAACCAAAGGTAGAAGTATTTCAAGTGACCAGTATTCAGAATTTGTACTTTTTGTCCCCACCACTTTAGACTCTGCCAGATTGATCCTCTTGTTTTCTAGGGTTGGGAGGAAAGTTTTGCTTGGGGAATACTATTTGTAACATAGAAAATTATCACCTCTTCACCTTAGCCTTTTCATTCCAGCAGACCGGAAAGCAAAGAAAAGAAGTCAAAGATAATTGACTGCAGTTAAAGTAAAGTGCTAAGATTGCTGCTAAACAATAGAGAATGGGGGAATATGCTGAAATCCAAGAGATTCTTTCAATTGAGGCTTTGGAAACTAGTGATAAATTTGAATGTACATTATAGCAACCACAAGTTGACCAGGGCAAGGTAGTGAAGAGTTCACTCTGTTTTAGAATGCGAGTCTTGCAAGCAACCCAGAGACACCAAATAGGAGGTAAAAAGTGACAAGATTCTACAATGGGTGAAGAAAAGCATACTTAATAAATATTAGATATGGACTCATGATCATAAGCTGCTTTGTTGACTGTAGCTTATTTTAATAACTTTCTTGCCTCCAGAGTTTGGAGAGATTTTGACAGACCATAACATTGATAATTTTTTTTTTTTTTAATGTTGGATTAGATTTAAAGGTGGAAACAAGTGAAAAGAACATACAAAGAATAAGCTATGTCAGATAACTCCTGTGGACAACGTCATGTCCAATTGTCCTCATCTGTCTCTTGTTCTAGTGATGGCTATACTGAATCAATTGTTTGTGTGTTGTGAGAGTATCTCTCATCAGTCCTTTGCTATACTTATTAGCTTGCTGTTCTTTTCTCTTATACTTGGGGATAACACAGTGATGAATAGTGGGGAATGCTATATGTGACTTCTTGGCGTATATAATATACATTTTGGTGGTACAAGAGATTTAATGCTCTGTGAGTTTTTTGATATTTTGACCAAGGGAATAAGGAAACCTTTGAATAAATGTCTCTCTCCTCTTTCCTCCTGTGATAGATGGCTCAAGTGTCAATTATAGAGTGCTTCTCAGGAGATCTTACAGGACTGAACAACCACTTGAAGCTGTGGCCAACTCAATAAGTTGTCTTAATGTAAGTTCTTCTTTCTTTGTTGGCTTCTGCTACTCCCTATATATTGTTGCTGTTGTTAGATACTGTTGAGTTAATTCTGACTCATGGTAACTCCATGTGTGCCAAATAGAACTGCTCTGTGGAGTTTTCAAGGCTGTGACCTTTTGGAAGCAGATTACAAAGCTTGTTTCCGAGAAGCTGCTGGGTAAGTTTGAACCACCAACTTCTGGCTAGTCACACACTTAACTATTTGCACCACTCAGTACTCCCACTCCTCCATATAACCTTCCTTAATAAATTCCTTTTATTAAAGCCTCAGTTTCACTCTATTTTCTTCCAAAATCAGGGTAAAGTGAGGCTTTAGAACATAATCCTCACAAGGGCAGGAATTATGTCTGATTTTTCCACTGTTATATGCACAGAGTTTATAAAAGTATATCTGGCACAGTGCATGTCTTCAATAAATATTTACTAAATCAATGTATTGGACACTGTCTGCACTTCTCCCAGACACTCTTAAATCATTTTTACTTTTCTTTACTTGTTTTTCAAGTTGTACATGCTTTGCTTCTAAGAATTTGCACATGCAACTTCCCTTGGCCTACAGGATCTTATTTATTCATATGCACAAGAGAGCTGATAAGTGTCTGGGATTTTACATTTTTTTCCTTGTTTCTAACTATGAAAGTAATAGCCAGTGGCTGACTAGTGCAGGGATATGAAAACTTAGCCCCTTTGCCCCTAGCCATCAAAACCTCTAAACTGTAATTTATGTTCTGGAATTTTTCCATAATCAGGTTTAGACTGTGCATGAAATCCCACCATTGCTTGTCTCCACATGATGTGTTTTACTCCCCCTAATCTTTATTGGTTTCTTCTCCAATCACCTCCTTAATAAATCAAAAAATTCCAACTTGAGACAGTGAAGGAAAATTTCAAGAATATAGCAGATACTCAATAACAGGCAATATGTTTTAAAGTACAACTATTACTATTTATCAAATTACCATTATATCTCTATTTTGAAAATCCACATTTTTTCTTTTCTGTTTTTTTTTTTAGACTGAGTTTGAGATCCAAAGTTGTTAAGAAAACTGACTTTCCACGTTTTGCCTGGTGATTGGTTTGATAACATGAGAAATATAATTTGCAAATAACAAATATATTGAATGTTTTCTACATGTTGATGATCATAAAATTCAATAGAGAGCTTTTTTAAAATTAAAAAATTAAGCCCCATCTCCCAGAGATTCTAATTTTTGTATCTCTATATATTTTTTGAATCTCCTTTTTAAAAAATTTTGTCTAGGTGATTCTTAGGCTCAATCAGGTTTGGGAACCACAGAAGTCAGCCTCTGAAAATTGTAGTTCTCTCTTGTTCTTAAAAGCACCTTGGTTGTTTTGTAAATAAGTCTTACTGTACTGTCCTCTATTGTCTGTGGATGAGCTCTTTAGAAACCTAGTTGAGTGTATGAGTTTGGATCAATTTCAAGCTCCAGCAATCACAAATGGGCCTATTTCCAAGGTTATACAATTTTCAGATTGGATGAAGCTATATAGTATATTACATATAAAACTATTTTTAACAATAATAAATAATTTTTAAATGTCCAAAATTATTACACTTATGTAGTCAACATTTCTCTCTATATATATTTATACAAATAAAATTATATATATAATTCTTTTCCTTGGAACCATATGCAGTCATTTTATTTTCTTAACATGAATGTCACACCAATAATTCAAAGCAAGTTTTATACTAGTAAAAACTAATCTTAGAAGAAAATGTACTTTCAGAAATGAGATGATTCATTTGAATGAATATATGTGCATATAATATTGTTATTTGTAACATTTATTCCATTAATATAAGAATTATACAGTTATTTATAAAAATAGGTAGAGTTAATTTGATCATTATTTAATACCAGATAACCAAAATTATATATAAGTGTGTATTGTTGTTGTTGTTATTTGCCATCGAGTCGGCCCCGACTCATAACGACCCCTCCTTGGGTTTCCGAGGCAGTATCACTACGGAAGTAGGAATGCCCAACCTTCCTTCCGAGGAGTGGCTCGTGGGTTTGAACAGCCAGCCTTCTGGTTAGCAGTCCAGTGCCTTAGGCACTATGCTACCAGAGCTCCTATAAGTGTGTATAATGATATATTTTTATGATTTGTGTACATAATTATATAAACAATTGTGTCTATATATTATAAATAATAATAAAATGTTAACATAAATCAAGATATATTTAGAAACTTAATATAATAAATATACATGGCTATAATACATGGCTTTAGAACTTTATGATTTATGTAGCACACTTATAAACTTTATTTCATTTCATCTTTTTAACAACTAAGAAATTGATATTACTAATAACTAATCATAAAAAGCAAAGATATTACTTTGAGTACTAAGATGTGCCTGACAAAAGCCATAATATTTTCAATGGCATCATATGCATGTGAAAACTGGACAATCAATAAAGAAGATCAAAGAATAATTGACACATTTGAATGATGGTTTTGGAAAAGAATATTGAGTATACCATAAACTGCCAAAAGAACAAATAAATCTGTCTTAGAAGAAGTATATTCAGAATTCTCCTAAGAAGGAACATGGCAAGACTCGTTTCCCATATTTTAGACATGTCATCTTCAGTCCCTGGAGAAGGACATTGTGCTTAGTAAAGTAGAGTATCAGATAAAAGGAGGAAGATCCACAACAAGATGGCTTGATACAGTGACTGCAACAATGATCTCAAACATAACAATGATTGTGGGGCTGGTTTAGGAATGGACAGCATTTCGTTCTGTTCTGCACAGGATTGCTGGAGGGCTGAACCAACTCCTCGGCACTCAACAACAATAACTAATAGAATGGAATGTAAGGTAGAATGCTATAGGTTACAGACTAAGAGGTGCTTGAACTATGCCAAAAGCCTTCTTCCACAATGATCATATTTCAGGTGTGCTTCCAAGTTGATACAGTGTTTTAAGAAATGTGGTCTCTCATTTCATCTCACAATACTCTCAGAGTTGGCCATACTGAATGAAGAATTACCATAAAAACATTTTAAATAATTACATCTCTACAATTGAAAACTTTTCTGTTTTTATATTTATAATGATAGATATTAAAGATCTACATAAGGCAGGTAGCTTATTATGCATCATATTTTTACCTGTTTGTGTCTCCCTTAAACTAAACCTGCTTTAATAAAACAAATTGGGTACAAATTTATGATAATCCAAAGGCACAATCAAGAACTATTTATATATTTAATCAGTAGTCTATCAGAAATGCCAATTAAAATATTTATATAATAGTGAGGAAAGTTTATACATCATCTAACAAAACTAAGGGAGCTCTGGTAGCATAGTGGCTAAGACATTTGCCTGCTAACCAGACGGCTGGTGGTTCAAACCCACTAGCCACTCCTCGGAAGGAAGGTTGGGCAATCCTACTTCCGTAGTGATACTGCCTCGG
>NW_006921620.1:18509588-18514370 GCF_000298275.1 Orycteropus afer afer
ATTTTAGAAGTTCTGCTTGTGAATAGCAATAAGCTTTACAGCAAACCATTGCAGGAATGTGCCTGGATGGCTATTTGATGATTATGAATCTTGGGCACAGGTTTATTTCAGCATCTTCTAAGTAGCAACACGTACACTGTAGAAAACAATTTATGTATTGTCACTAGTTCACTAATCAAATGTCAGTACCTCCTCAAGATCTCATGTCTGATCAACAAAGACCAAACTGAATTAGAGTTGCAAATGCCCATCATGATGAACATCTGCTTGTCTCAATCCTCTTCTGGCTAGCTTGTAGCAAAGTACGCCACTTCTTCTAAAAATTCAGGTGACACAAAACTTATAAGAAAACTACATAAGATACACCATGTGAGGACAAAGCTTTACTTGTTGACATTTCTCTGAATTTTAATGAAAACAGTGCTAGTAGTTTGCTTTGCAGATCTCAAGTTACTAATGTAATGTTGCCATACATAGCCATACTATCGTTTGAAATCAATGTGGATTGTGTGTCTAGATTCTCTTCTATTAAATATAGCTTCCCTCTGACTATTAAAGCAAAAGTAATTTCTTTTAAACTTAGTCCATGTTTTGTACATGAGGATATTATGGCAATAAGTGAGGTTTTGTGTATGAATGACTCCTAATTTTTTGCTAAAATTACATGTATTTAAAGGTTACACTTACTAAAAATCAGCAATCTTATTATATGCACTATGATATACATATAGAATTTTTCAAACACCTTGGATTCTTGAGATACATTTTAAAATGGTGAATTTTTAGTAGTTACTTACAGTGCACATAAGCATGAACAGATAGCTTTATCTGCATTAAAAGAATTTTTGGGTGAAGCAAACAAAATAACAATTTTGAAAGGTCTTTATATTTCTATCAAATGGGAACTTATTGTGTGTACTTTTTGGTATTGATTAAGACCTAAAAATACTGTCCTTTCTATATATAAACCTGGTAGGTAAAGTAGAAACAACATTTAGTGTAGATAATATATTTTATTTTCTAAATATTTTGATCAAAATTTAAAAAAAATGTTAAAAATACAAATTGGGTCTAGTACTGATTTCTTGCATAAGCTAATTAACCACTTGGATGTGGTTGAATATTTTTCTCTCAACTTGTCTGTTACTAACATCTGAGATGCAGAGAATATATTTTTGTTTTGGTTAAAAGAAATAGGCAAAGAACTCAGAAGCTAGGTCATGCTGTGTGGATGTCAAGCAATGTCAGATGTCTGAATTAATATACATTCTATTGGAAGCAATGTGGGTATAACAGTGAATGATAATAGATCTCTCGACGTTTATATTTCATAGTTGATATAACATTTGCTTCAAACCTTAGTAATTCTGTGGAAAAGGTGTTGTGCTCTTAAATCATATAAAATTTTCATTGCCTGTCTTGGCTAATATTTCTTTTGCTCTCTAAACACTATCAGTTTAAAAATAAGAAAAGAAATTGTCTGCACATTTATGCAACTGTTGAAATTGAGCATGGTTTCAACTAAGAGCTATAATCTTCTCTATTCTAGAATATTTCCTTCGGTAACTGTAATTGAAAGAAGTGAAATATGCAAAGAAAATCATTAAAAGGAAGCATCTTTTAGAACTGTAATTAAATGGATTGGCTGTGTGGAATAAATTAAGAGTGAAGAAAATTAAAATCAGTATAATATAGTGGAGACAGAACAGAATGCAAACTATGCAATCAAAAAGATAAATACCCTTGGCCTTTTTGTTATATTAATAAACATGTATTTTCCCAGTGATTTGCCCTTGGAATATTTGAACACAAGAGTGACTAGCTACCTTGATCATATTCTACACAGTAAGAAGGAGACTGAAAAAGACTGTACATATTTAAGGAACACACTTAGGCCAGTTTCCTCAGTGCAGAGTGGCTACAGAGCTGGCACATAAAAGCTCTGAGTCTTTGCAAATGATTCCTTTAGGCCGGAGATTGGTTTATCTTTGCAGCAGCAAATTTCAATCTGCAATTAGAATTTTCATTCAATGCCTAGACTGTACCAAGAACCTAGGTAGGAACAGAAAATAATGTTATAAAGACATTTCTACACCAGCATATATATATATATATATATATATATATATTTATATAACTTCTTTCAGGGGTTTTGTTTTGTATCTAAAATCACAGTGATTTAGATAAGTAGTCTATATAGCCTGGTATTTTATCTTTTGCAAAAATGCAATTCTTCATGAGAATATTTATTGATTTTTCCTCCTGGTGATAACATTAGAAGGGACCTGTAAAGTTTCTAATCACAATTAATAGATACTGGATTATAATCTACAAGTTACCCTAAACCCATCTCTTCATGCAATGCAATAAATACTTACAGTTGCATTAGTTATATCTAGTTATATGAGAAGTTATTTTATTAAATAGATCAAGAACTGTAAGACAAGTGTTTGTCTTGCCTTCCAAGAAAATTGTTATGAATAACTTCTATTGTACTTTCTTACTCTGTCATAAAAAGACAATTCCAGGTTACTGAATTTTGGAATTGATTTTCAAGTCCAGGACACCCTTTCCTTTCTACATCATTAATTGATATATAACTTCATGTAAAAAAAGTAAGTCATAATGTTCTTTGTCATGCTTATAAACAATGTTCTATTTCATTACACAGACTTTCAGAGTGTTTCTGAAATCATATGGTACAATGTATATTAAAATATTAACTATCATGGCAACTGATTCCAACTTTATTTTATGAAAGCAAGTGATGTATATACTGGAGAATCATGTTTTGGGAAAGAAGCTCCTCTAATTCTAATTATATTAAGCCCATAAATTGTATTTATTGAAGGATATTTATATATGTACACAATTACATGACTCATTACTTCTTTTTTATGCAGCCAGAGTCATAAAATACCTAGTTCTAATGATCAGCAACACTAATGGCCCTGAAAAGGTCCTCTTAAGGTTGTTGATTCTTTGCACCTGATGTAACGAAGATGATTTTATCTTTCTATCTCTCCATGCAAAACAGTTGTTATTTTGTGAAGTTTTATAATTTTAAGTTCAAAGGAAAGAAATAGCTGTCTTTAGAGTATCATAGAATACACCACAGCTGTATAATTATGCAGTCAGAACATAACAGGTCCAATATTGGCTATATATTAAATTCTGCAGCAATGGGTTCAGGTATAGTAGGATCATGAAGTTGGCACAGGACAGACAGTGTTTCGTTCTGCTGTACATAAGGTCTCTATGAGTTGGGGACAACTCGATGGCACATAACAACAACAAACAATATTAAATTCCTGATTTTAGACTTCACTGTTTTATTTATGTTACAGCAAAATAGCCAAACATGAGTCTGTTTATTTGGTGTGTCCATCTACTGCCTCAGAAAAATGACTGACTTGAGTAAGAGTCAAAACTTTCAATGACTAATAAACTCAATTAGAACCTCAAATGATGAAGAGTAGTCATCATCATGACTGTGCTACAGTTGTGTATATTAAAATATTAACGATGCATTACACTCATGTTACCTCAAACATGTAAAGCTATTTTAAGTATTTATTGTTAGTTTCTCTATTGAAGAACTTTAATTTTAAAATGCTGTGGAGAAACAAACCTTGCTGTCTAGTTGAATTCTAACTCATAGTGACCATATAGAACATAGGTTCTCCAAGGTTCATAGGGTTTCCAAGGCTGTAAATGTTTATGGAAATAAATTGCCACATCTTTCTCCAACAGAGCAGTGAACCACTGTCTTTTTGGTTGCAGCCAAGTGTTTAACCACTGCACAACTAAGTACCCTTCCTGTGGACAACTGAGTACCCTTCCTGTGGAGACCACTTGAGTCTAATTCTTACTGTCTTCCCTAAAAGAAACATTCAATGAAATATGCATACGACCTACATAATAATACCTGTTCTAAAAGAAAAAGCTCAGAAATACTGCTTTTCAGTATCATTAAAAAGCTGTTTTCTCATTAATTCAATTTTCTTTTTTAAAATATATATACACAAGTTAAAGAATAATTATGTATCCATGAAATATCTCATATCATGGACATCATACTGAGTGAAATTAGTCAATCACAAAATGACAAATATCATATGAGAGCACTACTGCAAAAAGTCAAGAAAAGGTTTACATACAGAAAGAATCATTCTTTGAAAGTTGCCAGTGGTGGGAGAGTAGACACCTATTAACTTGGGTGAAAGGAAAGTCAGTATACAATGACAGGGAGGTTAGCACAAAATTATCAAAATTATCAAAGCAATTGAAGAATTATCAAAGAGCACAAAAATTAAAGACCACAAATGTAAATGCCATGCAGTAACAGTAATAATAATCTAGAGTAGATATATAGCTGAATAGGGGTAGGAAGGCAAATGAAAGTACACAAATACATGTATGGTTTTGACAGAGGGTATTTATTTCTACTTATGTATTTATATGTACTGCATATATGAATATTTTAGAGAACACAGGGGGTAAAGTTATGAAAACCTCTTAGCAATAACCAAACATCTTGCGGGAATGTGTCACTGGGCCTGGGTGCTCAGGACCATAGTCTTGGGGCACACTAAGGTCAATTGGCATAACATAATCCACAAAAGCAATGTTCTACATCCTACGTTGGTGAGTAGCAACTGGGGTCTTACAAGCTT
Organism: Orycteropus afer afer; assembly: GCF_000298275.1. Lineage (NCBI taxonomy): Eukaryota > Metazoa > Chordata > Mammalia > Tubulidentata > Orycteropodidae > Orycteropus > Orycteropus afer. The sequence continues at coordinate 18,514,265 of NW_006921620.1, forward strand.
GTTAGTGCCCATCTAAGGTGCAACTATTGGTTTCTCCCTATCTGGAGCAAAGAAGAGTGAAGAAAACCAAAGGCTCAAGGAGGCTATTAGTCCAAAGGACTAATGG
>NW_006921620.1:18515750-18516269 GCF_000298275.1 Orycteropus afer afer
AGTGAGGTTGACTTGAGGCACTTACTAATGAAGATTGAAGAACACAGTCTGCAGTATGGATTACTGATCAACATAAAGAAAACAAAAATCCTTACAACTGGACCTATAAGTAACATCACAATAACTGGAGAAAGATTGAAGTTGTCAGAGAATTCACATTTCTTGGTTCTACAATCTACACCAATGGAAGAAGCAGTCAGGACATCAGACAACGTATAGCACTGGGCAAATCAGCTGCAAAGGACCTATTTCAAGTGCTGAAGAGCAAAGATTTCTCCTTGAGGACTAAGGAAGGTGTGCCTGACCCAAGCCATGGTACTTTCAATTGCCTCATATGCATGTGAGAGCTGGACAATGAATAAGGAAGACCGAAGAAGAGTTGATCCTTCTGAGTTGTGGTGCTGCCAAAGAATGCTGAAAGTACCATGGACTGCTGAACGATCTAACAAATCTGTGCTGGAGGAAGTGCAGCAGGAAAGCTCCTTGGAAGTAAGAATGGCCAGACTTCGTCTCACCTAC
>NW_006921620.1:18517889-18518883 GCF_000298275.1 Orycteropus afer afer
TTTGAGTTGTGGCATTGGCAGAGGATGCTGAAATTAGTGGACTGCTAAAAGAACTAACACATCTATCCTGGAAGAAGTGCAGCCAGAATGCTTCTTGGAAGCGAGAATGGCCAAACTTTGTCTCACCTTCTTTGGTCATATTGTCAGATGGGACCCTTCCCTGCGGAAAAATATATTTGGTAAAGTGGAAGGTCAGAGAAAAAGGGGAAGACCTTCAGGACGATGAGTTGATACAATGGTTGCAACGATGGAGTAAGGTATATTAGGGTTTGTGAGGCTGGTGCAGGACCAGGCTGTGTTTTGTTCTGTTGTACGTAGGATCACTATGAGTCGGAGCCAACTAGATGGCACCTAGCAACAATGACAATTTTTAAAAAATCGTATTTTCTGTAGGAGAAGAACTGATAATTCAATTTTCAAAGCTATCTCTATTATTTCAGAAGAGATTCTGAAACTACCCTTCTTAACTCTGCTTTTAACTAGACCAAAAATGAGAACTGTAATCACTGGAGTTGCACTTGGGTGTTTCATTAAACTCATATTCCACATTGCAAAACTATTAAAATGAAGGACTTTTTTTTGTTTATTTCATAAGAGGAATATCTGCAAAGGAAATATGGTGTCTGTGAATGTTATTCTAACCATTTGTAGCATTAACTAGCCCATAAATTGAAATGACCTTACTGATTTTAGTCAAAAAATTAAAGGATACATTATTTTTGTAAGGGCAAATGATATTGAGATTGAAGTTTTCTAGATGAGAGAAAATGCCTTGCAGGAACACAATTATTTTTTCTCTAGTATCTCTCTGCCAAAATCCTACGTATTCTTCAAAGTTCAGATTACATGCTATTCCTTAAAGACTTCTCTCATTCCTTCCCCTCAAGAGTAGAGCAAAGAAATACATCATAGATATTCACATATTAAAATGCTGTTAAGTAGCTAAAAATTAATATATTGGACTTGCATTAATGAACATAGTAATTTTTAAAAT
>NW_006921621.1:0-777 GCF_000298275.1 Orycteropus afer afer
AGGAACTCCATCACAGTCTGTGTGCTCAGACAGAGCCTGGGTGCACTACCCAGTCCTCCACCAATATTTTTTTTTCTTTTTCCCGGTGATTAGTTTGCTTGTATTTGTCCATTTCAAACCAAATAATATTATTAATACTTTTGTCCTTTTTAGTATTATTCTTAATCTTCCCCTACCAGGTCCTAGTTTTCAGCATTTTTTTTCTCTTCGCTGTGCCTGGGTGAAATTCTGCCCCTCCCCATTTAAGGTTTGTTTTTTTTTCCCCCTTTTCACCCTTTTTTTTTTTCTCTTGACTAACCTCATTCCTTGTTTTTCTTTTTGCATTCTTCCTGTTTTTTCCTTCATTTATTATTCTCCTTCCCTAGATTTTTTTTTTCTTCTTAGTGTCCTATCCCCAGATATTGCAGGTTTGCTTGTTTTTTCTTCTTTTTTTTTTCCTTTTCTCTTTTTTTGGTTACTGTTCCTGTATGATTGATTACATGGGGTGTTTTTGTCCATGGGCTTTTAGTTTTTTGATGGTTATTCAAATGTAATTTGTGTCTAACTGAGTGAGAGACAACAACAGTCCTCATAAGACACAACTACACCCACACCTCCTGGGACTTCACTTACTGAGCAAAAGTCACTTCCTCCTTCTCCACGAATGAGCCAACAATAAAAAACCACCAAGAAGAGCCTGAACCACCCTTGGCTGCTTTTTACAAACCGTTAACAGAGATCTAAATACAACAACGCCACCATGCCTCGGAAACAACAGAAGATCACAGTCCACACAAA
>NW_006921621.1:3354-9608 GCF_000298275.1 Orycteropus afer afer
TCTTTAGGTCAATTCTCAGGTCCTAACATCACTTGGAAATATTCAGGCTGTTTGTCTCGTCAGAGTAGCTGACAGTATGCAACTCTGACCATCTCTGTACTCACTGATTTTGTTCAGGTTTTTCCACTAGTTGGTGCCTAATCTACTTCTATATAGTTCCTTTCAAAGCTCAGGGTTCCAGGATTATCTTCTGTATCTCTGTCAACTGGTTTTTCTTTTCTTTGTTGAAGTGGATCTGTGTCGCTTGTCTGCCTATTCCTCCATCTTACCAGAAGTCCCCATTTGTGGCATATTTCCATCAGAGCAGCATTAAATAGCCAAAACAACTTGTGTGTGCCTCTAGGAGTAAAACTACACCAAATATTGGGTTCACCCCTCAGGATTTTCTGTTTCTGTAGAATCTTGACCCTTTCACTACCTTGATAGCATTTTGATCCTTAAAAAAAAAAAATTAAGTTATTTTTTCCAGTTTTATTCTTAGTAGGCAGATTAGTCTGAAACAAGCTGGTTTACAGTTATTGGAAGTAAAACTCTCCAGTAAGTCCTTCAGTCAATACATTTACTGATTTCTTTGTCTCTTGCTATTATTATCTCTCTTAGACTAATGAATATCTGAAGATAAAGGCAATCCATATTCATTCTTATATAGTCTTGGCTTGCCCAGTGCTTGAGACGTAGTGCTCAATAAATATGGAAAGATGGAAGGAAGGAAAGATGAAAGGGAAACCAGCTTCATAGTCTTGCCTTGTGTATGATCACCATCAAACACACACTTGCACAAAATAAAATATTGATTTGTGTATATGATGTTCCCCTTTGTGCCTCAATTACTTTCCTCGTGTCTTTTTCCCTTACAGTCTAAGAAGCAGCAATCTGCTTTGATTCTTGGTGGCAAATATGCCCAGTTTTGGTTACATGTGATATTGTAAAATTATAGTAACAGGATTTCAAAACCACATTCCCCTAAGGCAAGCTGAGTGTTGAATCAACAAGAAAAGCTTGGAGAAATGGAATGATTCGTGGTCCTGAGCATTCATATAGTTCATTATTTCTCTGTAAGAGCTGAAGGATGTTTCTTAGATGCTACTGGGATCTTTGTGGTTTGGGTACATGCTTAACATACCTCTGCCTTGGGGTCTTTAATTTTCCATTCCCTCCCCATGAAACATTCTTCTACACATCCTCAAAGTTCACCTCAGAGATATATTGAAAGCACACAGAACAGTAAGTGTAAGGAGAGTTCCATGGGGAATGGTTAGGATTCATACAGATAGAACTGATTTGCAGGGCAGAGAAAAGAAAATATTCTGGTCAACTAAACAAAAACATGGAGCTGTGACAGCAAGGGCTTCTCTAGACACCTCATAATGAGTCCAAGCTTTATGTAGGAAAATGATAGATGGTAGGTGATTAGGTTAGAAAACATAAGTTGATTCTACAAAGTAAAGGACATTGAGGACTAGACAAATCAAGGATTTTGGACTTTACAGCACACCTCCTCCTTGTGCTAGCATGTGATTCCTGAGGACAGACTCAGAGTGATGCCCTGCACATCACGGTCAAGCAACATTCCAGTCATTGGTGGTTAAGGCACTCAGGCTCTGGGGTGAGACTGTCTGGGTTCAAAAGCTTATCCCCTTCTTTTCTGGCTGTATAACCTAAGGCAAGATACTTAACTTCCCTACACCTTGTTTAATTATCTGTAAAAGAAGGATAATAAGGTTCTCAGCCTCTATGGGTAATTGTGAGATAAACATTAGATATTACATGTAAAGCATCTGGTACACAACTTGTCAGATAGTAAGCATTAACTCAATGCCATCAATTCCAAGGCATATGGATGCCAAGTGTTACAGAGTAGAACTGCTCCATAGGGTTTTCTCACCTGTAATCTTTACAGAGCAGATCTCTAGGCCTATCTTCTGTAATGCAACTGAGTGGGCTCAAACTACCAACTTTTAGTTTAGCAAAACTCTAACCAAACTCACTGTTGTCGAGTCAGATCCAATTCATAGCAACCCCTCCTTGGGTTTCTGAGGTGGTATCACTATGGAAGTAGATTGCCCAATCTTTCTTCTGAGGAGACGCTGGTGGGTTGGAACTGTCAGCCTTCTCATTAGCAGTCAAATGCCTTAGGCGCTACACACCAGAGCTCCTGCTTGCCCCACTCAGAGACCTTAGTAAATGTTAGCTATTATTAATTTAAGGAGTAGAGATATTGATTATCATTGGTGACTGGAATGCAAAAGTTGGAAACAATGAAGAGTCACTGGTAGTTGGAAAATATGGCCTTGGTGATAGAAATAATGCTGGAGATTGAATGATGGAATTTTGCAAGACCAATGATTTATTCATTGCAAATACCTTTCTTTGACAACATAAATGGTGGCTACACACATGGACTTTGCTGAATTGAATACACAAGAATCAGATTGACTACATCTGTGGCAAGAGGAGATGGAGAAGTTCAATATCTTCAGCCAAAACAAGGCCAGGAGCTGATTTTGGAACAGACCATAAACTGCTCATATACACATTCAAGTTGAAGTTGAAGACAATTAAAACAAGTCCACAAGAGGCAAAATAGGACCTTGAATATATGCCTCCTGAATTTAGAGACCATCTAAAGAATAGATTTGATGCATTGAACACCAATGATCAAAAACCAGAGGAATTGTGGGATGACATCAAGAACAGCATCCTTGAAGAAGCAAGAGGTCATTAAAGAGACGAGAAAGGAAGAACAGACCAAAATGGATGTCAGAAGAGACTCTGAAACTTGCCCTTGAATAGAGAGTAGCTAAAGCAAATGGAAAAAATGACAAGATAAAATAGCTGAACAGAAGATTTATAAGAGCAGCTTGAGAAGACAAAGCCAATTATTATAACAAAATGTGCAAAGACCTCGAGTTAGAAAACCAAAAGGGAAGAATTCACTCAGCATTTCTCACACTGAAAGAACTGATGAAAAAAATTAAGCCTCAATTTGCAATATTGAAAGATCCAATGCGAAAATAATAAATGATGCAGGAAGCATCAAAAGAAGATGGAAGAAATACACAGAGGCATTGGGCTAAAAATAATTCGTCAATGTTCATCCATTTCCAGAGGTGGCATATGATCAAGAACCAATGGTATTAAAGGAAGAAGTTGAGGCTGCACTGAAAGAATTGGTGAAGAACAAGGCTCCAGGAATTGATGAAATACCCACTGAGACGTTTCAACAGATGGATGCTGCTCTGGAGGCACTTACTCGACAATGCCAAGAGATTTGGAAGACAGCTACCTGGCCAAATGACTGGAAGAGATCCATATTTGCACCCATTCCAAAGAAAGATGATCCCGTAGAATGTGGAAATTATTGAACAATATCATTAATATCATATGCAAGTAAAATCTTACTGAAGATAACTCAAAAACAGTTGCAGCAGTATACTGACAGAGAGCTTCCAGAAGTGCAAGCTGGATTCAGAAGAGGACGTGGAACAAGGGATATCATTGCTGATGTCAGATGGATCTTAGCTGAAAGCAAAGAATACCAGAAAGATGTTTACTTATGTTTTACTGACTATGCAAAAGCATTTGAATGTGTGGATCATAACAAATTGTGTATAACATTGAGAAGAATAGGAATTCCAGAACCCTTGATTGTACTCATGAGGAACCTGTACATAGATCAGGAGGCTGTCATTTAAACAGAACAAGGGGATAGTGCATGGTTTAAAGTCAGGAAGGGAGTGCGTCAGGGTGGTATCCTTTCACCATACTCATTTAACTTGTATGCTGAGCAAATCATCCAAGAAGCTGGATTATATGAAGAGTGTGTCATCAGGATTAGAGGAAGAATCATTAACAACCTGCAATACACAGATGACACAACTTTGCTTGCTGAAAGTGAGGATGACTTGAGGCACTTACTGATGAAGATTAAAGACTACAGTCTGCAGTATAGATTACACCTCAATATAAAGAAAACAAAAATCCTCACAACTGTTCCAATAAACAACTTCATGATGGATGGAGAAAAGATTGAAGTTGTCAAGGATTTCATATTACTTGGTTCCACAATCAACACCAATGGAAGCAGCAGTCAAGACATCAGATGACGTTATTTCACTGGGCAAATCTGCTGCAAAAGACCTCTTTCAAGTGATGAAGAGCAAAGATATTTCCTTGAAGACTAAGCTATGCCTAATTCAAGGCATGGTATTTTCCATTGCCTCTTATACATGTGAGAGCTGGACAATGAATAAGGAAAACTGAAGAAGAGTTGATGCTTTTGAGTTGTGGTGTTGGTGAAGAATTCTAAGAGTACCATGGACTGCTGAAAGGACTAACAAATATGTCCTGGAAGAAGTGCAGCCGGAATGCTTCTTGGAAGGGAGAATGGCCAGACTTCGTCTCACCTACTTTGGCCATGTTGTCAGGAGAAATCATTCCCTGGAGGATATCATGCTTGGTAAAGTGGCGGGTCAATGAAGAAAGGGAAGGCCCTCAATGAGATGGATTGACACAGTGACTGCAATGATGGGCTCAGGTATAGCAAGGGTCATGAGGCAGGCACAGGACCAGGCAGTATTTCATTCTGCTGTGCATAGGGTCAGTATGAGTCAGACACAACAGCACCTAAAAACAACAACAGAAGTGTAGTGGTTAAAACTCAGCTGCTAACCAAAAGGTTGGTGGTTCAAACCCATTAGCCACTCTGCTGAAGAAAGATGTAGCAGTCTGCTTTCAGAAACATTACAGCCTTGGAAACCCTATGGGACAGTTCTACTCTGTCCTATAGGGTCACTATGAGTTTAATTGACTCCATGGCACTGGTTTTCGTTTTGGTGGCATAACTGTTAAACCCTTGGCTGCTAACTGAAAGGTTGGTGGTTCAAACCCAGCAGTATCTTCCCCAGGAGAAAGACCTGGTGATGTGTTCCTGTAACGATTATAGACAGGAAAACCCTGGGGCAGTTCTACTCTGTTACATGGGTCACTATGTGTCAAAAATGGATTCAACAGCACCTAACAAAAAAAAAAAAACATTGTTAATTTAGAAAATTCTTAATTCTTATAATTTTTTTAATTATTATTTAAAATTAAAAATTCTTCCCTATAGGAGAAACTTATAAGTAGGGATGTTAGGAGAGAACTTTTACCAACCAATGTAGCCTAGTAACTAATGATACCGCCTCCTGCTCATCCCAATTTCTCTAAGACTTATATGGTCTGGCCCAAGTGATGGATAATGTCACTGATTCCAAAATTATGTACAATCAAGTAGTAATATGGAAGTGGCTGCTGTTTTTGACCTGTTTCCATGATACCTAAGACTTAATGAGCAAGGAAAGGATGTTTGGGGAACTCTATATTTCTGATCATTATTTTGCTTCCCAGAGCTATTTTTCCTTTTCAGGTATTTTTGTTGTTGTTGTTTTGTTTTTTTCCCTCTCCCTAAAGCTTGGTTATTTAAAAAATGATTATAAATTAGATGTGTATGACTCCTTAGCACTTTATTTTCCTGACTGATATGTTTCGTAGTCAGCTAGCACTGAAATATTAAGTCTCCATCAAGGACTAGAAATAAAAAAAGACTTAACCAGAGCAAATAAAACAAAACCTGAAATGCAACGTAGATACATTCCTGGTTTGTGTTTTAACTTGTCCTCGAAATGTGTATTAAAAAGAGTTTGACAGGATGGGTAGAAAGGTGACAGTACTGAGGCAACATCGTTACTAAGAACAGTCACTTGACAAATCCTAACATTGCAAAGACTACTCCATTTGTGGCACTGATACTAAGATTAAGTTAAGGTAAGATTCTGCCCTGGGAAAACATCACTATGGTAGGATCCTCCTCCCACTGGATATTTTTCATGTCTAAGCTTAATATTTTCAACGCTCAACTCCATTTTCAGTTCCTATACAAAGGATTAATGAAAATAAGTCAGTTTTGGATACCTAGTGTCGCTCTGACAAGTGCGGTGTAGTAAATTACTTTGTATGGCTTTTCTACCCGTAAGTCTTTGTAAACTCCAAGGTGGGAATTTCTATTAGCAACTGAGGAGATCCTGGGTTATTTCTGTTGGGCGTGGCACAATACAATGTTCTAGAAGGTTCCCACTCTCTCTCACGTGCTTAGAGTTCTGATGCTGTGATTGGCTAGTTTGACCACCCTTCCGGGCTCAAAAGGAGGCCTCCTGGAGGCAGAGCTCTCTCTGACTGCTGGTAGAGGAAGACGTGCTGCTGAAAGAGACACGCGC
>NW_006921621.1:10701-12485 GCF_000298275.1 Orycteropus afer afer
GGGGGGGTTGAAACGCCAGCCTTCTGGTTAGCAGTCAAGTGCCTTAGGCACTATGCTACCAGAGCTCCTATAACAAGATTAATGTTTCAGAAATATATCCCATCCTAAAATTTATAGAAGATATTCCCTTCCTATAAAAACTCCTTTAAAAAATAAGGAAAAGGGTTCCAGTAAGATGGCAGAATAGGCAGAAAGACTGCACAGACCATCTTCAACAAAGAAAAGGGGAACCAATTAACACAGACACAGAAGATAATCCTGGACCTTGAAGGGAATGATATAGAAGTGGAATAAACCCCAACTAGCAGAAGAATTTGCATGAAAATACCAAAAAAGGAGACATACGGAGCTGTGGTCTGGCAGCAATCCTGAGCAATCCTGACAGCACAGAGAGCTTGGAGATTGCAGAGTGGTAGTGGTGGTGTTGTTATATGCCGTTGAGTCAGACCTGATTCATAGCAACCCCTCCTTGGGTTTACCAGGCGGTATCACTATGGAAGTAGATTGGCCAACTTTCCTTCTGAGGAGTGGGTTTGAACCGCCAGCTTCTGGTTAGCAGTCAAGTTCCTTAGGTACTACATACACTACCAGAGCTCCTCAAGTGGTGGTAGAACCTAAGAATTAACCTAAAAATCAGCCCTGCTAGCCAGGGACTGCACAGAGGACTGCCCTGGTGGCTGGGGAATAAAAGGAAAAGCAGCAGTGAAGAGGAAGGCAGGCTGAGCTGTGAACTTTTGCCTGTCTGTAGGGTGCAGCAATTTTGAATGTGTAAAACTGGCTTGACCATTTTGGATATTTAAAGCGACAGCACTCTCCCAGATTCCAGGAGCTTAAGAACAGGTTCCACTTGCCAGTAACCCCAAGGACATTGTGGACCTGGATGACTGAAAAGATGCGACATTCCCCTTTTTACTTTCATACCCCACACCCACTTGATGAACAGAGGTGCAGCCATTCCCCACTCCCACCCACCTTATGGGCCGCAGGAACTCCATACCAGTCTGTGTGCAAGGACAGAGCCTGGGTGCCCTTCCCTGCCTTCCCCCAATTTTTTTTTTTTTCATTTCTTTTTTCTGGTCTTTAGTTTGCTTGTTTTTGTCTGTTTTATAACTACTACTATTATCAATACTTTTGTCCTTTTTACTAGTATTCTTTATTTTTCCACTGCCAGGTCCTAGTTTTTAGCTTTTTTTTCTTTTCCCTGTTCCTGGTTGCAAATTTTTTTTCTTTTTTCTTTTTTTTCTCATGGTTAACCCCATTCCTTGTTTTTCTTTTTGCATTTTTCCCATTTTTTTCTTCATTATTCTCCTTCTCTACCTTTTTTCTTTTAGTGCCGTATCCCCAGATATTGCAGGTTTTCTTTTTTCTTCTTCTTCTTTTTCCCTTTTTTCTTTTTTTGGTTACTGTTTCTGTGTGATTACATGAATTTTTTCTCCATGTGCTTTTAGTTTTTTGATGGTTATTAAGTTGTAAATGTTGTCTAACTGAGTGGAAGACAGCAACAATCCCCATAAGACACAACTACACCCACACCTACTGCAACTTCACTTACTGAGTGAAAGCCACCACCTCCTTCTCCACCAAGGGTCCAATGATAAAAAAACACCAAGAAGAGCCTGTATCACCCTTGGCTGCTCTTCACAAACAGTTAACAGAGATCTAAATACAATAATGCCACAATGTATCGGAGACAACAGACCATCACAGTCCACACAAAGAAGCAAGATAAAGTGGTAGAAACAAGGGAGCAGGATACAGACCCAGAACACATCCCTGAGGAAGAA
>NW_006921621.1:40940-61443 GCF_000298275.1 Orycteropus afer afer
CCCCCCCCGGCTCCAAAGTTCACTTAGGAAAATATTATCTAGGGAGGATGCGGCTCAGATATGTGGGAGACTTTCAGGAGTCGAGCAAATCTCTGATACGTGCTGAATCCAGATGGCTTTTGTGATACGTGCTGAGTTTGGAGGAAGTTCCTTGATATCTGCTGAGACTGGAGGGCAGATAAAGGCCCTAAGGAGTGTTTAGAATTACAAACGTTCTGTTAACACTGCTGACACTAAAAGGTTTCTGGTTAAAGATTTTCCTGGAGGCTGCTAGAACTCTGGCTTCAGATTGACTCACAGGTTTCCGAGGCAGTATCACTACAGAAGTAGGATTGCCCAACCTTCCTTCCGAGGAGTGGCTGGTGGGCTTGAACCGCCAGCCTTCTGGTTAGCAGTCAAGTGCTTTAGTCACTATGCTACCAGAGATACTTCTAAATTGTTTTTGATTGTATAAAGGAATGTACTAATAATGATTGAGTATTGTGACTATAAAAATAGGTTGGAATTAAAACAAGATAGGGGAAATTATTGGTTTAGGGTGTTCTAAAGTCTTTCTGTAGTAGATAGTGGAGACATTGCTAACATGAGCCTTTGAAAGTCATGTACACATAATCAAATTTTAAGTATCACCATGAATAGAAATTAAATGAATACTTTTCAAGCAAATAGTGGTGATCTCAAGAAGCCTGGGTTAGTGCAGTTGATAAAGTATTTCACAGCACTAGAAATGAGGCTCTTCCTCTTTTGTGAAAGGTCCTCCTTTCCTCCGAGCACACTCAGAGCTTCCCTCCTCTGCACTTGGTTGTCTTGAACAACTTATTGCAGTGCAAATCATAATGACCCGTTTCTTGAGTCTCTTTCCTGTGCCTTTCTCACCATTACATCCCAGTGCCTAGCACAGAGCAGGCACTCTCCTCTTTGTAGAATGACTTCTTCAGGGTCACATAACTACAAGATCAAGATCACAAGTTATCAGATAAAGAAGAACCTATAGCTTTAAGATGACATGCATCTTGAAAAAAAAAGTTGTATCTAAAACAAACAAAAATGTGTATCACATGGAAATAGTAGCTGCTTGAATAAAGCAATCAGTAATCTCTGAGATCAAAAAGCAAATGAAGACCAAGAGAACTATCACATCAGTGACTATTATCAATATTCTGTTTAAAGAAAACCCACACTTTGCAGATTAGGCTGATCATGGAGCCAAAACCTAGAACAGGTTTTCAGAGACACTGACATTTCCGGGGAGAATTTGACCATATTCATCCTGAGGGCTGGCCTTCTTCCAAGGCGGCCTCTACTATAGTACAAACCCTGGGAACTGAGGGGTCTCAACCTTCCAGCTTCTCCCTACGGAATTAAAATCTTCAAAAATCCCATACGAAAAAGGCAGTGTAACAATACGGCATTATGAGTAATAACAAACATTAATGCACAGGTGGATACATAGGTGTGGTAATTATGTTTATGTGTCAACTTGGCTGGGCCTGGTTGAGTGGCTGGGCAGCTGGTGGTAGTTATTCCCCATGATGAGACTGGAAATCAACTCCATGGTGGGATCTACCACAAGGAGCTGAGTAGCTGCCTTTGGGATATGGTCTGCTTCCTGTATACAAGGAGAAGCTTTGGGAATGGTCTCTAGCCTATGGCACACTTGGACCCTGTATGTAGTCGTGTCATTGCTCAGCAGCCTGCTATGCTCCGCTGACCTTGGGACTTACAATGGACTTAAGTTAATGGCCGGCCATGTGGTTTGGTAACATTGGGGCTGTGCCTTTTTACTTGTCAATCTTAGGGCTTCTCAGCCTCAGCAGCCAGCAGCTGCCTGAGTGAAGAAATGCCTCTAGCTCCAGTGGGCCAAGAGCAGGAGGCAGAGCTGGACCGCAAGGTTGAGGGGCTTTCACCCAGCCCCTAGAGCCTGGCACTTTGACCTTGGACTTAAAGCCTCCAAACTGTAAGAGAATAAACTCCTGTTTGTTAAGGCCATCCCATTTGTGGCATATTCTTGTCAGAATGCACTAGGTAACCAGAACAATAGGTAAACAGGTTGAATGATCAGGTATGACTAGGCAAAAGGGAATTGCAAAAAGGGCAAGGAGGCCACATGTTCTGACATTCTCTGATCCCACAAGAGGAAGACAGAATCACCAGCTTCTAGTACTCTCTACACACAGGGCTTAAAACAAAAGCCTGTGTTTCTTCTGGGCAAATTCTATTTCCCCTTTTAACATATTCAATCAAGTACTGGCTGAAGGCGGACTTACACACTCTCTGTTACCCACACCCCATAATCATTTCTAATGTACAAGCAGATAAGAGAACATTCAATAGCTGTAGTACATTCAAGTAAACACATAATCCAAAACACAATCCTTTTAAAGACATTCCAGGTTCATCTCTTCACCTTGATTACCTTCCCATTCTATGCATATGGCCTTGGGCCTTTGACTGGGTGTAATCAAAAGCCCTGGCCTCTGGATCTATTATCTACTTTAAGAGGTAACACCAAACAAAGTAACCATCTAAGAATCCAAAATTTCACTTCCCAGGTCCCTTCCTTCTTTCTTTTACAAAGTCTCATGCTTCTATGAGTCTGGAGCCACTGCAACGAATCTCACTGCTTCTGACACCAACTACACAAAGGACAAGGAGGCCACATGTTCTGACCTCCTCTGATCCCACAAGGGGAAGATGGAATCACCATCAATAATAGCCCAAGGCCTAATCCTGTGAGGCCGAGTTTAGGTAGAAAACCTGAGCCCCACCCAGTACTACTGAGGGAACAGAAGATTTGCATTTGAATAAGGACTCGAAGAGGGAAAAATAGTGACTGTTTGGCTCTTTGAATTTCGAGCCAGCAGACTGGTTTTGGGTGCATGGAGACAGGAAAGTCATGGTCCATGAGAGAAACCCCTTCCAGGACTGAAAGTTAAAGGAAGCCAGTGAACAGTAGGCTTGTATGTTGCTCACCTGTGACCACCTGGGTCCACCTGAGTGGAAATGGGGGAAGTGCAGCAAAGAAGAAGCAGGCTGAGTTTGGTACTCTTTAACCTAGGCCACGGAGGCTGGGGATGTGGAAGGGCTGGCTGGTCTGAAGTGCAAGGAGTTGTGAGTCTACGGGCATTGAAACAGTCCCTGAGGACTGAAGATGTAAGAGAAGGTGCTGGCTGGTCCGAAGTGAAGGGAAGAGTGTGACTCTCAAACTTGGCAGCTGGTACCCGTGACCTAGCTGGGATGGCTAGTGTTGAGCTGACCAGAACCCGACCAAACGAAGAGGAAGGTGTTTGACACTGAGCTGGTGTTAAGTTGCTGCAATTTGATGGCTTGAGCTGGGCTGGACTTGTTTATGGATCCAGATGCCTAAGTTTCCAAGGAGAACAGAAGATTCTCCAGAGAGAAAGGACCATGTTTGTCTCCTCAGAGCAATGGTTTGATGGGGATGGGCAAATTAGAAATTGGCTATTTAAAATGGGGGGAGATAAAGGCATGAAGTGGCTGGCTTACAGGCTTTCATGGGTGTGGTTATTCTTAAACTGATGGTGAAGGGGATGTGAATTTCTGAAGCATAAAAGGGATGTTGTTGTTGTTGTTATATGCCATCGAGTCGGCCCCGACTCATAGCGACCCCTCCTTGGGTTTCCCAGGATAATGGCTAGAAAAGCCAGGGGGTGGCCTGCATTGTGGTAAATTACTTAGTGTGGCTTTTCTACCCATAAGTCTTTGTAAACACCAAGGTGGGATTTGCTATGATCAACTGAGGAGCTCCTGATTGCTAAAATTGTCCACCTGGAGTATTTCTGTTGGGAGTGGCACAAAACAATGTTCTGGGAAGTTCCCACTCTCTCTCCTGGTGCTTAGAGTTCTGATGTTATGATTGGCTAGTTTGGCCACTCCGCCAGGCTCAAAAGGAGGCCTCCTAGAGGCAGAACTCTCTCTGACTGCTGGTTGAGAAAGACGTGCTGCTGAAAGAGACACGTGCTGCTGGGAAAGAGACACAAGAGACACGCATTGCTGAGACACCAAGGGACATGCTCTGCTAGGAGAGAGACTGTGAGAGACTTGGCTGATAGACGGTGGGCTGGGAGAGAGACTGAGTGTTTTTTCCTGAATTTGAATTGTAGCCTGGTGCTTCCCTAATAAACCCCAGAATCTGTGAGTTCTGTGTGGCCACTGCAGCAAATTAACGAACCCAGGAGAGAGGTGGTGGGTGCTTTGGGAGGAACAGTTAGAGAAAGGGCTGGAGAGAGGCAGCATGTCTGGCCATGCAGGAATAGGCCTTGGGTTATTGATAGTGACTCTGTCTTCCTTTTGTGGGATTAGAGGAGGTTGGAACATGTGGCCTCCTTGCCCTTTTTGTAGGAATACACACATGACCATATATAAGTTTGGCAGATGATATTTCTACATATGTATTTGTATATGCTACAAGAATGTCCATGTATGTATTAGCTAACAGGGGGAAAGTTATAACTTCTTAGCCACAGCAAAACACCCTGAAGGAGTGAGTTATTGTGGCCATGCACTCAGGACCATGGTTGCTGGGAACATCGAGCTCAATTGGCATAACATACTACACAAAAACACTGTTCTACATCCAACTTTGGTGAGTGGTGACTGGGATCTTAAAAGCTTGCAAGCAACCATCTAAACATGCAACAATTGGTCCTCCTCTTCGGGAACAAAGAAAAATGAAGAAAATCAAAGCCTTATGGAAGCAATTAACCCAAGGGACTAGTGGACCATGTGAACCTCAGCTACACAACCATGACACCAGAAGAACTAGATGGTACCCAGTTACCACTGTCAACCACTTGGAATGGGATCAGGTTAGCAGATCCTGGATAGAGTGGGAGGAAAATGTAGAATAAAACTCAAAATCATGGGGGGAAAAAAAAAAAAAACCAGGCTTACTGGTCTGATAGAGACTGGCGAAACCTCCAAGACTATAACCCCTAGTCACCCTTTGGGCCTGGAATTGAACTTACTCCCGTGGCTTCCACCCAAACAATAGACAGGTGTATAAAGTGAACTTTTATACCAGGTGGGTACGCTCCTTAGAACAATCAACCATGGGAGGTCAGAAGGGCAGTATTTACACAGGGAGAGAATTTAGAGGGCAGGGATGCATGGGAAAGAAGGGCATAAGGAAAAGGCAACCACAGGAAAGAAGTGGGAAGAGAACTCTTACGTTATGGGGATTGCAATTAATGTCATGAAACAAAATGTCTATGCACTGTCATATGGAAAATGAATTTCCTCTGTAAACTTTTACCCAAATCACAATAATAATAATAAGAGCCGTTAAAACAAAACAAAAAAGGCAGTGTGACTTGGGCCCCTATTGGTAACCAGCTAAAAGGGGTAGAAAGTGGGAGAACTGAGAGCTAGCTGGGAATGTGGTCTTGGAAGACCCTGCACTGAATAAACAAGCAAGGAAAAGGAAGTGAAGGGAGGAGTGGGACTTGGGAAGCTTAGTGATGGAGAATCATGCCAAACGCCTGTTGCTCAATTTTGCTTAGGGCTGAGTTTGTTCAGATTTTCAGGCTCAATACACCACATTTTAAAATGGGAACCACATTTGACCTTCCCTTATCTCACAGCAAGATTAAAGGATAGGCAGAGAGTGGAGGGACTTTTGAGATTCTCTGACTGTTACTACATTACTGTACTCAAAAAGGAAAAAAACTAAACTCACTGCCGTGGAGTTGGATCCGACTCATAGCAAACCCTCCTTGGGTTTCTGAGGCAGAATCTCTACGGAAGTAGATTGCCCAGTCTTTCAAACTCAATTATATTATCCATGTGGTATTTTCTCCAGCTCTTTCATTACATGCCAGAGAGCCAAGAGAAGAAGATAAATCTGCCAAAACACCTACCACTGTTGCATCGATGGCGACTCATAGCAACCCCATGCGACAGAGTAGAGCTTCCCTACAGGGTTTTCAAAGCTGTAATCTTTATGGAAGCAGACTGCCATGCTTTCCTCCCAGAGTAGCTGGTGGGTTCAAACTGCTAAGCTTTCAGTTAGCCACCAAGCACTTTAACCACTGCACAACCAGGGTTCCTCTTTAAAAAAGCAGATACCGAACCAAAAAACCAAACTCACTGCCATTGAGTTGATTCCAACTCATAGCAACCCCCTTTGGGTTTTCAAGATGGTAAATCTTTAAGGAAGTAGATTGCCCAGTCTTCCTTCTGCAGAGTGGCTGGTGGGTTTGAACCACCAACCTTCTTATTAGAAGTCAAATGCCTTAGGCACTATATTACCAGTGCTCCTTAAAGAAGCAGAGGTTGTTGTTGTTGTTATGTGCCCTCAAGTCACCCGACTCATGGTGACCCCTCCCTGGGTTTCCAAGGCAGTATCACTACAGAAGTAGATTGCCCCATTTTCCTTCCAAGGAGTGACTGGTGGGTTTGAACCACCAGCCTTCTGGTTAGCAGTCAAGTGCCTTAGGCACTATGCTACCAGAGCTCCTAAGAAGCAGATAGAGAAGGAAAATGATTCTCAAACCAGCTTTTCTTCAAGAGGAGGACAGTAACTGGTGTTAGCAAAGAGTGCTGAGGAATGACAGTAGACAACTCCGGACAGAGGGGAGGAGCTGAGGATGAGAGCTACAGTTTAGGTTCATGTCTACATTCACTGATCTCCTATGGAGGTTAGAAGAAGCTCTAGTGGCACAGTGCCTAAGTCATCTGACTGCTAACCAGAAGGTTGGCAGTTCAAACCCAGCAAATGCTCTGTGGAAGAAAGATGGGGCAATTTACTTCCATAAAGATTTACTGTCTTGGATGCCAGTGGGGGTCGCTGTGAGTTGGAACTGACTCAATGGCAGTGGGTTTTGGTTTGGTATGGAGGTCAGAGTAATACTCTATCTTAGTAGAAGCCTTCAGCAAACTGATTAAAATTCTTAAATGTGGCATATTCCTCCACTCACATAGTCCGTTCTCTTCCCTACCTGCCTCCCACATAAAGAAACAACAGAGAGGAAACTCTGCTAAAAAGACTAAGAGGTTAGTGTGTGTGTGTGTGTGTGTGTGTGTGTGTGTAATGTGTTAGCAAGAAGGGACTGAGGGATCTGGGCAGCAGGAATACGTACCATTTCTGCCACACTTGAGTGACTAAGGTTAACTTTCCACTTCAGCCTTCAACTTTGAGGTACAAGGTGAAGTTCCTCTTTGCTCATTGATTAATCTGCTTTGACACCTTTCACAGGATTGTGGCGCTTTCTCAGAATGGACTTCACAACTGTCATGACATTTTAAGTTCTCTGGGCCTGGGATAAGGCAGAACCCTACAGGCTCCCAAGGAGTTCCTCGTGCCCAACCCCGCCTCCCCCCCCAACACACACCATGATTAGCACTTCAGTAAAATCCTTAACTCTGCAAAAAGAAAGTACACCATGGAGAAAGAATCCCACTTTAGCCTATTCTGACTCTAGCTCTCCAGGCCTCTGAGTTAATCGGTTTTGATCTTACTTTGAAAACAGCTTTCTCTCTTAAGCCTAGCTTTTTGTACTTGTTCAAAATGTGTGGTCTAATACTTTTACCTGTGGATTCATGCAAATACCCAAGGGTTTTACTGAACACTTCTTATTGGGAAAACCTCTATTGTCTCCCAAATGGATTTGAGGTGAAAAGAATCCAGGTGATAGGCATGCATTTCATCAAAGTGCAGTTGATAGGCATACATTCCATCAAACTGAATTAAGGTCTAGATTTCCATCATCATTTGCTCAAGGGAACCACTTGTAAAGGAATCCCTTCCAAAATGATACCTGTAGAACTGCTTTAATGTCTTCATTGACAATAGACACTTGGCATTAGTGAATCAACCACTGGGTTAATTAGAACTTACACTAGCAGCCTATCGTCAACCCATAGAGTAAACACTTTGATCTAATTACAAGATGCTCTTAAACATCATCATTTTGTAAAAGAAAACGACTACAAATTGCTTCATGACCCACACTGTTGGGACTCAAAAATGTGTCTTCAATTTGCAGAAAGAGTACATGTTTGCAATTAGCTAATAAAATGCAGACCACGGGAAACTGTGCTGCACACCAGCAATAGGAAGACTCTCTGTACAGATACTGTGTTCCTTCTTCTCCTTTCCCTCATCTTCCACAAAAGATCACATCCGATTCAGGATGTCCTTCTCCTTATCAACAGATTTGAGGTGGCAGCTTCCATAAAGATGATGGCTTTGGTGGTATTCTAGATTAGATAGGCATTTCTTTCTCTAAACGCCAATACAAACCTTCTATTTCAATGAGCCATTTAAAAAATGAACAAACACACACAATATTACCACTACTACTATCATCAACAACAAAACTCACAGACAAAAACAATATTCTTTAATTCAATCCAGCTGATTAAATACTTTAGGCTATCTGGTGGGTCTGTTGTTTTGAGCTACAGTGGATTATTACTGTAGAACTTTATTTGAATATTGTCCCTAAGGGACCATAATACCTAGAGCCGTCCAGAGCCCATCTGCACAGGCGCCCCAATACCATATGGAAGAGAGCTGAGATACAGAAGAAAGAACAAATTTGACATGGTCTGAGAGTTGCTGCTTTGTTGTTGTTGTTGTTATGTGCCGTCGAGTCAAACCCGACTCATAGCGACCCCTCCTTGGGTTTCCGAGGCAGTATCACTACGGAAGTAGGATTGCCCAACCTTCCTTCCGAGGAGTAGCTGGTGGGTTTGAACCGCCAGCCGTTTGGTTAGCAGGCAAGTGTCTTAGCCACTATGCTACCAGAGCTTCCACTATTGCTGCTAGAACCCCCAAAATTCAGAGCTTGAGGACTGTTCTTAAACACACAACCATCTCCCTAGGAAGTCCTCCTGCTGAATCTGACTACAGACCCTTGACGAAAGGATCCTAAATCTTTCATAGAAAAATCAAAAGAAGGCTAAGATAACAACTGAATATGCAGTGCATACTTATTGTATAGCCTGGCACTCCAGTGCCCTTCTGGTGAAGCCAATTCTTAAAATAATCCTTGAAGGTGCTGTTCAACATTACAACCACTAGAGGGCAGAGCAGACCACTTCAGTTTTCAGACGTTGCGAGAAAGTTGCGTTGAAGTCTGGGCTAAGTGCTGAGTAGACCATTTCACTTACAAGGGTGCCCATTCTTTCACGCCATCACATTGTTGAGCTGGGGTAGAGGAATGGGCAGGCAAGTACTACATATAATGCACTGAAATTTAATATTTCACTGGAAGAAATGTTTGCCTTTTATAACTTTCATTTATTAAAATAGTTCAGCCCTTTCTATGTACCAGAGACTGTGCTGGACACTGAGGAAATAAATACATGTAGCTCTTGTCCCTGCCCTTGACAGGCTCAGTCTAGTTGGGGTGGAAGACAAGTGAATTAATAAAGTGACCCCATGCATTTCAGAGCAGCACCATAAGGTTTTCAGTAGCTTTGACCTTTTGGAAGTAGATTGCCAGGTCTTTCTTCCAAGGGCTTCTGGCTAGATTCACACTGTCAATCTTGCCAAGCATTTAACCATCTGCACTACCTAGAATGTCCAAAATGCAATGACATCTCAGAAGAGGAGCCTCTAAGAGTTGGGGCTGGGGTGAGCAGAAGGAACTTCCTTACAAACGGTGACTTGAGTGTGTTGGTGGCTGGGAGACCTAACCAGAAATCACTGGACAAAGAAAGGCAAAACAGAAGGAGAGACGTTTTGGAATGAGTGCTTTCAGTGGAACAGCATATAACAAACAAATATTTTAAAAAGAGAAAGAGAGAGAGAGAGAGAGAGAGAGAATAAAGTCCTAGTATGAAGAAAATATTGTTTTTAACTATAAATTTTTCTAGATTTCAGATGAAAACAATTTAGGAAGAAAACAACATAACCAGCCATTTGAATAGCATTTCTGTTGTGTGTGCAAAGGTGCACCTGTGAACACCACTGGTCAGTCTGGGTGGTCACCAAAGAATGACAAGGGCTAGATGTCTTGAGAAATAAGATGCGTTTCCTCACAGGAATCATGCCGTAACATGTCCCCACTTTTCTAAAATGTCTATTTAACAAATGTGCCTGGGGTACTAAGTGCTAATACCAAACCAAAAAAAACAAAATCACTGCCATGGAGTTGATTCTGACTCATAATAACCCCCTTTTTGGGTTTCCAAGGTGGTAAATCTTTACAGAAGTAGATTGCTCAGTCTTCTCCACAGAGTGGCTGGTGGGTTTGAACCGCCAGACTTCTGGTTGCAATAAAGCAAGTCACATGAATTTTTTGGTTTCTTGGTGCATGTAAAAGTTATGGTTTACACTATACTGTAGTCTGTTAAGTGTCCAATAGCATTATGAAAAAAAATTGAAATATTGTGAGAATTACCTAAAGGTAACACAGAGACATGAAGTGAGCACATGCTGTTGGAAATATGGTGCTGATAGATTTTCTCTACACAGGGTTACCACAAACCTTCAATCTATCAAAAACACAGTACCTACAAAGCATAATAAAGTGAGATATGCTTGTATGTTAACAGGAGCAATTTCCCAGCACTTTCTGCCTCCTCAGAAACATGAACATGGAGACCTCTAGTGGACACAATGGAGTTGCAAAGCCTGTGTTTAGTGCTGTGGATTCCAACTCATAGTGACCCCATAGGTCAATGTAGAACTGCCCCAGAGAGTTTCCAAGGCTGTAATCTTCATGGGAGCAAACTACCACATATTCCTCCAACAGAGCAGTGGTGGATTTGAACCACCGGCCTTTCAATTCACAGCCAGCCTTTTGATTAGCAGCCAAGCACTTAACCACTGTGTCACCAGGGCCCTTTCAAGTCTGGCTCTTTCCAAACCTTGGTACTTGGCTGCTAACTGAAAGGTTGGTGGTTCAAATCCACTCATGGACTCTGCTGGAGAAAGACCTGGCAATCTGCTAACATAAATATTACAGCCAAGAAAACTCTATGGGGGAGCGAGCAGTTGGACCTGTGGCTCAGGACCGTAGTCACGGGGAACATCAAGCTCAACTGGCATAACATACTATACAAAACATCACTCCACATCCTACTCTGGCGAGTAGCAACTGGGATCTTAAAAGCTTGCAAGCAGCCATCTACAGGCAACGATGGGTCTCTCCAGAGCAAAGAAGAATAAAAAAGCCAAAGATTCATGGAAACAATTAGTCCAAGCCACTGGTACACCATGAGATCCTCAGCCTATATGACTATGAGACCAGAAGAACTAGATGGTGCCCGGCTACCACTCTCATCCACTTGGAAAGGGATCTATGTAGGAGATCCTCGATAGAGAGGGAGAACAATGTGGAACAAAACTCCAAATCATTTGGAAAAAAGAAAAAAAAAGTGGACCAGGTTTGTTGGTCTGATAGAGCCTGGTGGAACCACTGAGACTATGGCCCCTAGCTGCCCTTCAGGTCTGGAATTGAACCCACACCTGTGGTTTCCAGCCAAACAAAAGACAGTCATATGAGTTGAACATTTACAATAGGTAATACACTCCTTGGAGAGAACAATCATTGGAGAATAGAAGGGCTGTTTATGCATAGGGAAACAGCTCAGGGGGCAGGAGTGCATGGAGGGAAGGACACAAGGAAGAGGAAGTGAGAGGGAAGCTGTTGTACTGTGGTAAAATATAGTCAATATCATGAGACAAAGTTTATGCGAACTGCTGAATGGAAAGTGAATTTGCTCTGTAAACTTTCAGCAAAATCACAATTAAGAAAAAGAATTCTACCATCAAAAAAAAAAAAAGAAAGAAAGAAAGAAAGAAAACCCTATGGGGCAGTTCTGCTCTGTCACATGGGTTTGCTGTGGGTCAGAATCAACTCCCTGGCACCTAACAACCAAAAAGTAGTTACAGATCCTTAATAAAAATCATAACTGAAGCAAGATGAGTAAGTGGCCCTTCTTTATAATTCTTCTTCAATCTCTTTCTCTTCTTCACATCGGTCAGGAAATTTTATTGCTAGAAATCCTCAAATGTTGCTAGCTCTCATCTGACTATGTGCCTCTCATTTCCCACTGACCTGGAGACAGCAGCAACATGTTAACCCAGCAACACACAGCCCTGGCCACGCATCTTAATTATAGCTTCAGGTGCTGGCTTCACCCCAAGCCTTCTGAATCTGAATCTCCAGGTGGGATTCTAGGAACGATTTTCCAGAAGCTCCACTTAGGATTCCTATACCAACATAGATCAAAAACACCATCAGTGTTGCATCCCCTGTGCACACCATTTTTCTGCATTAAAACTTGATTATTTTAAGTTTCAAATTTCATTATGAACAAGTAATATGACATATGATTATAAACCAGAACATAAAATTTTTTAAATACACATATTTATATATCTGATGGAAAGTTTCCCTCCAAATCTCTTCCATCTGCCCATTCTCATTCTTCCATCTATGAAGTGACCCCTGTTCTTAGATTCTGTCATGTCCTTCCAGAGTTTTGCCTCCAGAGCTCCTTTCTTTATGCAGATATGAGCAAACACAAATATAGATGACCATTTCCCCATCTTTATACTACACATATTTTTGTAATTTGCCTTGTTTACTTACAAAAATCTGTATCTTGAAGATCTTTCCATATCAATGCATATAAAGTTTCCTCATTCTATTTTTAATAAAAACTCACTGCCATCGAGTTATGGCAGATCTTATAGGTCAGAGTAGAACTGCTCCATAGAGTTTCCAAAGCTATAAATCTTTACAGAAGTAGACTGCAACATCTTTTTCCCAAGGAGTACCTGATGGGTTTGAACTGCTGCCTTTTTAGTTAGCAGGCTTAGCCACTGTAGTCCCAGCTGCATATTATTATTCCACTATATAGAAATACCACAGTTTATTTAACCAGTCCCCTGCCAAAGGACAATGACAATATTTTGTCATTAAACAATGCTGTAATGAATAATCTCACACATGGCTGATTTCATGTACATTCAAGTATATCGATCCCAAAAAAGTCCTAAAGTGGAATTGACAGGTCAAAAATACTTTTGTAACTTTAATAGATATTGCTAAATTGCCCTCCATAGGGGTTTCCTATATCTTAAAAATATATATATGTATAATTTACATATCATAAAATTCACTTATGTATTAAGTCATACCATCACACAGTCCAGCCCCAGGGATCTTTATGGACTGATGAGATGTCCCACACCTTTCAGTTCTTCATTTACTGACTTTTGTAGCATTTGACACTGTTGACCACTCTCATTTCCAAAATCCTCTTCTGCTGATTTCTGGAAGCTATACTTCTGGAGCTCTGGTAGCATAGTGCCTAAGGCACTTGACTGCTAAGCAGAAGGCTGGCGGTTCAAACCCACCAGCCACTCCTTGGAAAGAAGATGGGGCAATCTATTTCCATAGTGATACCGCCTTGGAAACCCAAGGAGGGGTCACTATGAATCGGGTCCGACTTGATGGCACATAACAACAACATCCTTCTGGTCTCCCTCCTACCTCTGACCACATCCTCCCAAGTTCCTTTGCAGGCTCTGCCCGATCTTTTTGTATCTGGAATAATTCTCCAGAGATCTATTCCTGGGTCTATTCCCCAGCATGGAGTCCTTGGGTGGTACTGGCGGTTAGTGTGCTTGGCTACTAACGGAAAGGTTGGAAGTTCAAATCCACCCAGAGGCACCCTGGAAGAAAGTCCTGGTGATGTCCCTCCAACACATCAACCTCTGAGAACTGTCCGGAGCCAGTGCTACTCTGTCGCGCATGAAGCTGCCATGAGTCAGTGTCTACCTGATGGCAACGTTTTACTGAGGACGTGGCCTCTTCAGGTGTCCTCACATCTCAGGGGCTTCTTAGGTTTAGCTTCCCCACTTTGTGTGGACCCATGACCTACTCTCCCATTCTCCTGCCCAAGATCCTTAATTTCCAAACTTGTAATTTTTGGTCTAGTGTTTTTTGCCAAAACATGATACCTGGACTTGTTCCTAAAAATAAATACTTCACCTTCTGTAAAATCATACATTAAAAACAACATGATTTATAGGATGAAAATAAAAAGGGACATGGAACTTTGTACCATGGGAAGTAACACCTACAATTCTAATTCTTATAAATATATTAGCAGATAGGCCCAAATAGTAAATGCCAAACAAATAAGAAAGCCTAGCAAATCTAGGGGTTGACCTGAAGAAAAGGTGAATACAGTTAGTGGGGAAGGGCTGTGACTGACTGGGTTATTATGCAGGCAAGGGCAGAGCAGTGTCATTCTAGAAAGTTGCCAGAATGGCTGCAGGCTTTGCATGACATGCAGAGAGGTACCAGCAGTGGATGTTCTGGTTCGTTATCTGGTATTTTTGTTTTGGACAAAGATCCAGGAGACTCATGCAGTCAGGATTTCAAATACAGAGCAAATGACAAAACGGAGCCAGGAGTGAGACTTTGAGATAAATATACTTTGGATACACTATGGTATTCCTCCACAGCTCCTGCTATTATGGCAGCAAGCACTCATATTCTGGAGAAAAATCATGCTTGAGCCAATGACTTCTGCTTTTTGCTGGCATTATTCCTCAATTTACTGCTGCATCCAAGCTGAAGCATGTGTAGGACACATGTGCTGCATCAGAACAAACCAGCATGAGAGGAGCTCCCAACATGGCCCTGGCTTCCATGCTAGTTTCTGGTTTTCTTCCTGTTTTTAATTTTTGCCCTACATATTGTCTTAATATCTTAGAAGTTCAACAATGCATTGAAAGGTATGTGTGGTAGTTACGTTTGTATGTCAACTTGGCCGGGCTGTAGTTTTGAGTGCTTGACAGTTGGATGCAGTTGTTGCTCGTGATGAGCTTGGAATCAGCTCCATGGTGGGATCTTCTGTGAGCAGCTAATTCATAGCCTTTGAGGTGTGGCCTGCTTCTAGTATATAAGAAGAAACTTGGCACATTTTGGATCCTGCATTTAGAGTTTTCACCTCTAGTTCCTGAACTGGAACAAGTGGTCTGCCGTTGCTTGCTGGTCTTGGTATTGTGCCATTCTACTTGCCGACCTTGGGTTTGTCAGCCTCAACAGCCAGCAGCTGCCTGAGTTACGAAAAGCCTCCAGCTCCAGTGGGTCTGGAATAAGAGGCAGAACTGCAATACAAGGTTGAGTGGCCTCCACCTAGGCCCTAGAGCTGGCACTCTAAATTTGGACTTCTATCTTCCTAAACTGTAAGAGAATAAATTCGTGTTGTTAAAAGCCATCCACTTGTGATATTTCTGTTATAGCAGCACTGGAGAACTGAGACGGTATGTTTGCTGGAATTGATCCTGCATGTGGATGTGTTAAGTGGGGTGGCATTTCAGAACAACTGGTCCTCCTCTCATCCTCTCCCTTACAGCTTCTCCAGCCTGCTCTGCACCTCTCTATTCCCGGGGAGATCTCTGGGTCTGAGAGATGAAACCATGAGTCTGGGTCTGTTCTCTGAGAAGCATTTTGACAACAGTTAGCCTCCCACTGTGGCCTTAAAATAACCACAGAGCCAATGCCCAGATGGTAAGGAGCACAGAAAAACAAAGAGATTTTAAAAAAGGGCAAGACAATGTAACACTAAAATGACTCCTCCAATATTTCAAAGATGATCTCACAGATAGCAGTGCAGCACCACCACTGTACCATAAATCATGGGACAGTACATTAGCCACATTATCATAGATTTCCCTCTGTATCAAGCAAAAGTTAAGATCAGAATCAAATGAAACACTCACTGGCATGGATTAACTGAAGTGACAGCAGAAAAGTGTTAGGTAGCTTCAGCGAAAGCCACAAGGTTTCAGCACTTCCACTCAATCCATGCCAACACATTGCCCTCATTCATCAAGTCCTTCATTTCTCCATCTTCAAGGAGTAATCCATCATCTCTGTCACCAATGACAGATGGCCAATACATAACTGACACTTTCTAGTGAAAAATTCTTAAAACCAGTTGCTCTGGGTTTAGCAATAGTGTGCTTTGTAGGAATTTATCTTCTTTCCCTATTGGAGTCGCTAGGTGGTGCAAATGGTTAACACTGCTAACCATAAGGTTTGCAGTTTTGTCCACCCAGACATGCCTCAGAAAGCCTGAAAACTCAGCCATGGAAAAGCTCATGGGGCACAGTTCACTCCCACACAGAGGGTCGTCATGAATCAAAACCAATCACTGCAACTGCTTTGCTTTTGGTTTGGCTTTCCCTACTAAAGGCATGCCTCATTTTATTGTGCTTCACTTTATTGCACTTTGCAGATACAAATTTTTTAAAATTTGCATATTTTTACAGATTGACGGTTTGTGGTGACCCTGAGTGAAACAAGTCTACTGGTGTCATTTTTCCCAACAGCATGTGCTTACTTTGTGTCTCTGGGTCACATTTTGGTAATTCTCATGATGTTTCAAACTTTTTCACAATGCTATTGCACACCTAATAGACTAAAGTATAGTGTAAACATAACTTTTATATGCACTTGGAAACCCAAAGATCCATGTGACTCTCTTTATTGTGAAATTCACTTTATTGTGGTGGTCTAGAACTGAACCCACAATATCTCCGTGGTATGCCTGAACAAATATTACATTTACAGGCTAGACAGAAAACCACAAGATGGCAGTCACATTTTATGGTGATCAGCATATTACTGACCCTATTCTAAGATGTGGGAGTTCTGGTAGCATAGTGCCTAAGGCACTTGACTGCTAACCAGAAGGCTGGCAGTTCAAATCCACCAGCCACTCCTTGGAAGGAAGATGGGGTAATCTACTTGGGCTGATTTGACAGCACATAACAACAACAACAACATTCTGAGATGTGGCAACTCTGATTTTAAATGGTATCACTTAAAGTCCAAAACATTAGCTCTTTTAGGACTTTCAGGATAATAAATGAAAGCCTATGTAGGAGTTTATACTAAAAAACAAACACTCCCCCTACAAAAATGTTCTATTTGTCTTCTTTTTGTTGTTGTTAGGTGTCATGGAGTCATTCTGACTCATAGTGACCATATGTACAACAGAACAAAACACCACCCAGTCTTGCACCATCCTTACAATCTTTGCAATGCCTGAGCCAGTTGTTACAGTCACTGTGTCAATTCATTTTGTTGAGAGTCTTCCCCTTTTCCCTGACCCTCTACTTTACTAAGCATGATATCCATCTCCAGGAACTGGTCCCTTCTGATAATATGACTGAAGTAAGGCAGATGAAGTCTCGCATTCTGTTTATGTTAAGATTAGTGAAATGTAAGAGCACCCACTGTTCCCAATCAGATTTCGTGTAAAATAACTTGTCAGATGAAAATCACATGTCACTTAAATGGCATGTTAATTAAATTACAAAGTATATTATATAATTTTTTAAAAGAATGAATCATAAAGTAATCTTCACATGAGCTGAGCACTGTTCTGGAGAATAATTTGTCTTATACTCAGAAATAGTCTGTGGATGCCACACTCATCAGTATCACTAAGCATCTAGGCAAAATGAGTCATTTGGACAGTGGGCCTGGTCCAGAGATGGCAAGACCCCGAAGAGGTGAGTGATGCCTGGCCATTGGCCTTAGAAAGCCTGATAGTTCTGGGCAAACCTTGAGACTGGCATGCTTACTAGGGTAGGCACAGAAAGTGTTTTCAGTCAGAGAGGCTTAAGGATATGCATAAACTCCTGGGGAAGCCAAGAATGTCTCTTCTTGGGTTCAGGCAACTATAGAATATACATCTGGACTTTTGGTGAAATTTAGGAACATATGAAGCCCAACCTAGAGAGACTGTGAATCCACACCCAAACTATTGTCTTTCTATGCATATATATATATATATATATATATATATATATATATATATACATGTGTGTACACACTTACACGTGTGTGCACACACACAGGTGCACATACACACTGCCCATTTTAAAAATGCTCTAGGACAATATAACCCAGGTATCAGCGAGGACATACCCTTTGAGAATATGGTGACATCTTCTAAAACCTCTAACTCCAGAGCTTGTGGAAGTCCTAAGCAGTGCAGTTATTTTTCCTTTGCTTCTGCTTCTCCCTGGCACTCGACTGTGACCTTGTTTGGAAATAGGGTCTTTGAAGATGCTATCAGCTGAGTTAACATGAGGTCATACTGGAGTAGAGTGGGCCCTGATCCAATCTGAGTGCTGTTCTTAGAAAAGAGAAGAGATACACAGGGAAGAGAGCGCCCTATCAAGATGCATCTAAAAGTCAACAAGCACCAAGAAGCACTTGGGCCTAGTAGAAACTGGAAGAGACAAGGAAGGATCTTTCCGTAGAGCAGACAGAGAAGATGGCCTTGCCAATAACCTGAATTCAGACCTCTGGCTTCCAGAGCTTTCATTCAAAGCCACCCACTTTGTGATATTTTGTTGCAGCAGCTTCAGGGAACAAATACATCAGTTAGACCTCATCACATGTCATCTTTTCCTGCTGGCATCCTGATACATATGTCCTCCCAAAGATTTCTTTGGATTCCTAAAAGTCTTATGATTCGCACTGCCAAGCACTCCTGCCTGCTTCTCCACTTTACAGCTCTAAACAAGAAACACCCTCTATACTGGTTTCTAAACCAAACATAATTTAAAATAGAACAGGTCATTCATGTGTATAGAGTTTACTGGAAAGTTGGGGGCAATTAAAAGTAGTCATATCACACAATCACCAACTTACGTATCCACATTAAACGCAGAGAGCCTAGTGTTAAGACCATGGACTCTGTAGTCAGCAGCATGGACTTAACCCCAACTCTGTGACTTCCTAGCTGCTATGTGATCTTGGGCAAGTTACCTAATTTTGAAGAGTGAGAGGAGACTAGTTTTCTTTTTCCTTTCTCTTTGCTTTTGTCAGTGGGGATGGGCACAGCTGCTACTTCCTAGGGTGGTTATAAGGATTGAACAGGTTTGCTGTTGTTAGGTGCCCTTGAGTCAGTTCCAACTCATAGCAACTCCATGTACAAAAGAATGAACTCTACCTAGTCCTGTGCCATCCTCACAATCATGCTATGCTTGAACCCATTATTGCAGCCACTGTGTAAATACATCTCATTGACGGTCTTCCTCTTTTTCCCTGACCATCTACTTTACCAAGCATGAAGTCTTCTCCAAGGACTGGTCTCTCCTGATGACATGACCAAAATATGAGAGGCAAAGTCTTGCCATCCTCACTTTTAAGGAATATGCTGGTTATACTTCTTTCAAGACAGATTTGTTTGTTCTTCTGAAAGTCCGTAGTATATTTAACATTCTTTGCCAACACCATAATTAAGAGGAACAATTCTTCTTCGTTCTTCCTTATTCATTGTCCAGCTTTCACATGCATATGAACCAAACCAAACTCACTGCCTTCAAATCAGTCCTGTCTCAAAGCAACCCCTCCTTGGGTTTCCGAGGCAGTATCTCTATGGAAGTAGATTGTCCAGTCTTCCTTCTGAGGAGTGGCTGGTGGGTTCGAACCACTAGCCTTCTGGTTAGCAGTCAAATGCCTTAGGCACCACACCATACCATGGCTTGGGTCAGGCGCACATTAGTCATCAAAGTGACATCTTTGCTCTTTAACAATTTAAAGAGGTCTTTTGCAGTGGATTTGCTCAGTGCAATATATTGTTTGATTTTTTTGACTGTTGCTTTCATGGGCATTGATTGTAGATGCAAGTAAAATGAAATCCTTGACAACTTCAATCTTTTCTGCATATATCATGATGTTGCTTATTGGTCCGGTTTGAAGATTTCTGTTTTCTTTACGTTGAGGTGTAATCCATACTGAAGGCTGTAGTCTTTGATCCTCATCAGTAAGTGCTTTAACTTCTCTTCACTTTCAGCAAGTAAGGTTGTGTTGTCTGATATCACAGGTTGTTAATGAGTCTTCCTCCAATCCTGATGCTGCATTCTTCCTTATAGTCTAGCTTCCTGGATTATTTGCTCAGCATACAGATAGAATAAGCATGGTAAAAGGATACAACCCTGACAGACACCTTTCCTGATTTTAAACCACGCAGTATCCATTTGTTCTATTCAAACAATAACATACTCTTGGTCTATGTACAGGTTCCTCATAAGCACAATTAAGTGTTCTGGAATTCCCATTCTTTCCATCGTTATCCATAGTTGTTATGATCCACACAGTCAAATGCCTTTGTATTGTCACTAAAACACAGATAAACATCTTTCTGGTATTTTCTGTTTTCTGCCAAGATCCATCTTACATCAGCAATGACATCCCTGATTCTGTGTCCTCTTCTGAAACTGTCTTGAATTTCTGGCAGTTCCCTGTCTATGTACTGCTGCAATTGTTTTTGAATTATTTTCAGCAAAATTTTACTTGCATATTATTAATGATATTGTTCAATAATTTCCACATTCTGTTGGGTCACCTATCTTTGCAATGGGCACAGATAAAAATTTCTTGCAATCAGCGTTCCGGCAAGATGGCGGACTAGGCAGAAGGATTGCACAGACCCTCTTCAACAAAGAAAAGGGAAACCAATTAACACAGACACAGAAGATAAT
>NW_006921621.1:66043-71607 GCF_000298275.1 Orycteropus afer afer
TTTGGTCAATGACATGAGACAAAGTATATGTGAACTGCTGTATGAAAAGTGAATTTACTCTGTAAATCTTCACCCAAATCAAAATAAAATTAAAAAAAAAAAAAAAAATTTCTTGCAATCAATTGGCCAGGTCCCTGTCTTCCAAATTTCTTGGCATAGATGAATGAGTGCTTCCAGTGTTGCATTTTGTTGAATTTTGTTGCATTTTGTTGAAACATTTCAATGGGTATTCCATCAATTCCTGGAGCCTTGTTTTCACCAATGCCTTCAGTACAGTTGGACTTCTTCCTTCAATATGACCCATTCTTGATCATATCCTACCTACTTAAATGGTTGAGTGTCTACAATTTTTTTTTTTTTTTTGTATAATGACTCTATATTCCTTCCATCTTCTTTTGATGCTTCCTGTATTGTTCAATATTTTGTCCACAGAATCCTTTGATATTGCAACTCAAGATCGGAATTTTTTCTTCAGTTCTTTCAGCTTGAGAATTGCCAAGCATGTTCTTCCCATTTGGTTTTCTAACTCCAGTTCTTTGTACCAGAAGTATCAGTAGTTGAACAAGTTAGCATATGTAAAATTCTTAGATGCCTGACCATAATAAGTATACTGTGGAAGCACTGCTTTGATTTGTTATATATTATTATTACTAGATGTTTTCCAAAATTACTTTCAGCTACTTTTTACCAGTCTGGGTTTCTTTGAGGCCCTTTAACATCTTGGCAGTGTCCTCTTTTAAGATTTCTCTTCCCTCTCTCCTTTCTTTCACTTGTCCTCTCCAGGACGCCCCTATCTAAATGATGTGAGTCACTCAAAATCACCATGTCAGCTCCATATCAATTGCCCAATCTCATGCAATTTCATGAAAGGATTTCTGCACTGAACAGCAAGGACAATTCACTCACCTCACTGCCCTTGCCTCATCAGGCCCAGCCGGGGGCCCCCAGAAGATCCCACAAATACAAGTCCCACAGCTCCTTAGGGCATTCACTCAACCTCAAATATGGAGCATAAGGGACAAAGGGCTGGGAAGTGTCCCAACAGAGAGAAACAAGGACCAGCAGACACAGGGAAACTGGGCCCCAGGAAGGTTTCTCTTGGGCTCAAGACTCCACACCTGGGTTGCTATGTATTGGGATTGATTCCACAGCATTTTTTTTTTTTTCTCCTTATGAGGCATTTAGAGTGATAAACTTCTAATGAAGACAAAGAGGAGAAATAAAATGATAAAACAGAAATTACCCTTAATTCCACTACTAATAGATATCACCTGGCAACATTTTAGTTGGTGGAACACGATGCAGCTTAAACAACCAAAGGTAGAGCAAAATATGTGGGCATAAACATATGTATATATTAATAGGATATATAAAATAGGATGCCATATTAAATTTGAATTTCAGATAAACAACTAATCATTTTTTTGGTATAAGTACATCCCCTGAAATATGTAGAACATATTTACACTGAAAAACAATTATTTATCTGAAATTTATTTATCTTCATATTTAACAGGATGTCCTGTATTTTTATTTGGTGTCTGACAGCCCTAAGTACATTGCTAATTGAAAAAATCAAATTGTTAAACCTTTTGTTTAGATGGACCTTATTTATGCAAAGAAAAAAGTATTCTATACATAAACATATATTACACACACACACATACTCCTTCATAGATAAAATAAATTCTGGAGGAATATAAATAGAATCAATACCTTTTGAGTGTAGGATATAAAAGGGAGGGGAGCTTTTACTTTTCACTTGACACACTTTTATGTTATTTCCATTTTTAAACATGAGCATATTTTGTGAGAAAGTAATATAAAAGTGTGGCAATTGCAATATGGGTGAAATACTTATGAAATGAGTGAAAAAGTGATTATTATTATTATTATTAAAATCCCTACTAAGAACAGACACTGAAAAAATCAAGGGTAGTTAAAGACACTGCAGTAGGAATTCACTTATGTCACTTGTCTACTAAAATGACATTGGACTCTGCTCTTTGATTTGCTTACCCCTCATTTAGATAATCTCCAACTTACTGAGGGAGAAAGGAAACTTGGAGGCCCACAGAAATGAGAGGAACTCACAGGCAAGGCTTTAGACTCTGAGCCCACAGATAAAATCCAGGGTGACATTACGTATTTGGTTTCTGCTCAGTTTGTACTATGGTAATACCAAAAGTCCCCTAAAGGGTCTAAGGAGGCTAAACGTTCTCCACAGAGCTGGAAAACTTGAAGGCTATAGTTTATTCCAAGAACCTTTAAAACCATGTCCTTAAGATGCTGAAGAATTTCCTATACAAAGGAAGCATCATGTAAACTTTAAACCATTAGGTTATACAAAACATTGGCAATTTTATGTTTAACCTAATCTACAGGATTATGCTTAGCCATGAACATGGCCAATTGATCCTTTTTTAAAAAATCATAGCCCAGACTTCTCCAAATTCCACATGCTTCTCATTCTAAATGACAACACAATGGCATTTTTTTAACCCTCCTACCTCCTGCCCCCCAAAGTTTTACATTTGTTCCCTTTGATTCTATTTTGAGAAGCTTTTATTTGGATGGGACCATTAAGGCAGCTGCAAGAGTTCATGCCCATTCATTTGTAGCAGAAAAAACTTCACATGTGAAAAAGCACCGTGGCCCTCCCTGGCCCTCTCAGAAGCAGCTCTAAGCAGGCAATTCCTGGTGGTAGAGAGATGGAGGATCTCTTCTGAACGAGTTGATGCTGGATTTAGTGATATTCACAATAAAAATGTGGATATGGAAGAGTATTGATTTATAACCATTAATATTAAAAATGACTTTTTAAATAATGTATTATAAGATAGTATTAATAGTTAATAGAAACGAATGATTTTTTATGCCTTGTGATAGGATTTATTCAAGGAGGATTTAAATGCAGATTCAGTTCTCAAAGAGCTAACAGGCAAGGCATAAATAGCATACTATTACCCACCAGCCACTCCTTGGAAGGAAGGTTGGGCAATCTACTTCCATAGTGATACTGCCTCGGAAATCCAAGGAGGGGTCACTCTGAGTCGGGGCCGACTCGACGGCACATAACAACAACACCTCCTACCAGTTGCCATGGAGTCAGCTCTGACTCATGGGAATCCCATGTGTGTCAGAGTAGAACTGTGCTCTATAGGGTTTTCACTGGCTGACTTTTTGGAAGTAGATCACCAGGCCTTTCTTCCAAGGCACCTCTGGGTGGACTCACACTTTTGGTTAGCAGCCAAGAGCAATAACCATTTACACCACCCAGGGGCTCCATAAATACAGTAGCAAGTGACAAAATCTTACATATAATAACTAATATCTTTGAGGCTGATTACTCTGTGTTCTCACTATTACTAAATACTGATTTTATCTCACCTTCCCAAGCAAACTATGAAATAGGTTGCTGGGAAAACAAACAAGAACAGCAAGAACAAAGCAATTCTGGTAGATTATTGTTTTTGCTAGTTGCCATCGAGTCAATTCCAATTCATGGTGACCCACGTGTACAGAGCAGAACTGCTCTATGGGGTTTTCATGACTGTGACCTTTCGGAAGCTGATCACTATAACTGTCTTCCAAGGCACCTCTGGATGGGTTCAAACCACCAACCTTCGCACTGGCAGTCAAGGGTTTAACCATTTGTGCCACCCAATTGGCCTCCAGTGGACTGATTAAGTCACATTTTAAAAACCATGAAATTTCTTCATTTTCAAATCATAGACTATATACACTAATTTTAAATACTAATTAAATGGAATCTCAGGGGAAACAAGGACATGCCCTTCATTTGCTGAGTATTTGGTAACCCAACCTGCTCCTCTGTCCTGCCAGCAGCAGACTCTGAAGTCTATCCACAAGACCCACGACCACTGTGAACACATGGTCATGCCCAGCAGCATCAGTTTGAGTTTCGGGAAATGAGAGATAGAAGTATAGGGCCAATCTGGAGTCAGAGAGGCAGGCACCTACAGAAGTTTGCTTTATAACGTGAAAAATATTTGGTGCAATCTCAAAGTCCCTGGCTATACTAAAGGAACCCTATTTCTTTCCAGACAGTAACTCAGGCACAGAAAATCTGGCTGACATAAGGCAACCCAAAATTATATTAAAATACTTTAAACTCATGAATGGCTTCAGGGCAGAGAGTTGTGAAATGATGAACCCATTGATAGGCTTCCTCCTTGTTGATGGTGGTGCATAGAACTTACTTCTCATGTAAAGTTGAGTAATTAAATTAGGACCAAAGACCTCATCTCATGTCCTTGGTATGCCCCAAAGCATATCATAATGACAGGATATGTAGGATATCTTGAGTGAATTTATCAGTAAATCATGATCATTAATTCATCATGGTGTATGCTAATGTTAGAAAGGGAATTAAAGACATCAGTATGGAGAATGTGTTCTATGTATCCTGGTTGGCAGGCACAGAGTGAAAATTTCCCTTTCCATGTTTATTCCCTTCACACTTTTCCCTGCCCCAGAATCTCCCATGGGTTCTGGTATATCATCACTCAAGCAGGGTTACCCCTGGCTAATCTTTTAGATCATGCTTTGTCATGAACTATAAGTAGCAATCATCCAGAAGATGGATCCAAGATGAATTTGCTGATCCTCATTACCTTCTCACCACCTGAGCGATACTGTACAGAGATACAGACAGCTGAGGGACACCAAGAGAAGAACTGGTTAAAAAACGTTGAATAAGTGAATTCATAATGGACACTTGTATCACTCTTTCAATTGTTTTTTGCTTTTTTGTTTTGTTTTGTTTTCACCCACCAACATAACCCACACACTTTATTCATGAAGTGTTTATTGAGCAACCTTCATGGACAAGTAATAGTGGGGACATAGCATGAGTGAAACACAAACACTGCCCCATAGAAATTACGAGCTAGCAGAGGAAATAAGACATGTAATTATAATATAATCAGGGCATGATTAAGTGGTGAAAGAAAGAGATACACACAGTGATATGGGAGTTCTTAGAAGAGACCAGTTCCTTACAACCCAATGTGTGTGTTTGGGAGTAGATGTGGAATACCTTGGAGACATTTGAGCTAGGCCTGGAGTAAAGGATAGGATTTCATTCTGTCCAGCCAGAATTTAGTAGGGACAGCAATAACACAAGCATGGAAATAGGGAATTACATGGCTGTGTTCAGGAAACAATTTGGTTTCATCAGCATGACCTATATACATCAAGAAGAACCAGAGGAGATAAAAGGTAGACTCCTGTCAGAGCAGGAATTATATTAAATTATAGGCTAAAAGTTTTAAGCAAGTTTTTGTGTACAACAGTGATATCAAAACTGTGCTGGAAGAAGTTTGAAATGGTGTGTTAAACAAACAGAAAAAGGAAGAGACAAGAGGGGTCTTTGAAGAAACTGCACAATCTGCACAAACCATAAAGAAAACCCCAGGAGTTCCGGCAAGATGGCGGACTAGACAGAAGGACTGCACAGACCCTCTTCAACAAAGAAAAGGGAAACCAATTAACACAGACACAGAAGATAATCTTGGACCCCTGAACCTTGAAGGGAAGGA
>NW_006921621.1:91455-96702 GCF_000298275.1 Orycteropus afer afer
AAGTATATGTGAACTGCTGTATGAAAAGTGAATTTACTCTGTAAATCTTCACCCAAATCCTAATTTAAAAAAAAAAAAAAAAAACAAAGAATACTGGAAGATGTTTACCTTGGTGTTATTGACTATGCAAAGGCATTTGACTGTGTGGATCATAACAAATTATGGATAATACTGAGAAGAATGAGAATTCCAGAACATTTCTTTGTGCTAATGCAGAACCTGTACATACACCAATAGACATTCAAACAGAACAAGGGGAGACTGTGTGGATTTAAATCAGGAAAGGTGTGCATCAAAGTTGTATCCTTTTACCTTACTTACTCAATCTGTATGCTGAGCAAATAATCTGGGAAGAAGAGAATGGCATGAGGACTGGAGGAAGATTCATTATCTTGTGATATGCTGATAACACAACCTTGCTTGCTGAAAGTGAAGCGGACTTAAAGCACCTACTGACCCTCAAAGACTACACTTTCAGTATGGGTTACACCTCAGCATAAAGAAAACAAAAATCCTCACAACTGGACTAATAAGCAACATTATGATAAATGGACAAAGTGTTAGAGCTGTCAAAGATTTCATTTTACTTGGATTCACAGTCAATGTGGAATCAGCAGTCAAGAAATCAAACAACATATTGCACTGGAAAAATTTGCTGAAAAAGATCTCTTTAAAGAGTTAAAAGGCAAAGACATCACTTTGAAGATTAAGGTGGCCTGACCCAACCCATGGTATTTTCAGTCACCTCATATGCATGTGAGAGCTGGATAATGAATAAAGAAGACCGAAGAAGAATTGGTGTCTTTGAATTATGGTATTGGTGAAGAATGTTAAATATATCATGGACTGTCAGAAGAATGAACATCTGGCTTGGAAGAAGTAAAGCCAGAATACTCCCTAGAAACAAGGATGGTAAGACTTTACCTCATGTACTTTTGACATGTTAAAAGGAAGGATAATCCCTGGAGAAGGACATCATGCTTAGTAAGTAGAGGGTCAGCAATAAAGAGGAAGAACCTTACTGATACAAACTGACACAGTGGGTGCAACAATGGGCTCAGACACAGCAATGATTGTGAGGATGGTGTAGGCTGGACAATGTTTCATTCTGTAGTACATAGGATCACTATGAGTTGGAACTCATTTGACAGATTTAACAATAACAATAATGTTCAATCGGACACTCCCACCTTCTATAGTATTTCTGCACCTGGCTTGGTTTCTTTTTACCTAATCTCCTCCCATTGTATATATGCATATTTGTAATTTTATTCTACCAGTTATTGAGCATATACTATGTGCCATGCACAATGCTAATTCTTTTGGTACTGTAATTCAGTTCTTCTTTACAAAAACCTAATGAGGAAAGAGAATCATCCAGGTCCTGGAAGTAATCAATGGCATACTCACACTGGACAACTGAGGACAGATAAAGGAACCACCAACAATGATGTGGGCAGTTTTAGAGAAGCCAAAAAGAACTAATACAGAAGTTCAGAGCCAGCAACAGTGGGGGTTATTACAATCCCAAAGCCTAACGACAAGTGCAGGGTTTAGAGGAGTGGGGAGGGGGACACATATGCCAAAACCCAGAGAGAGACATCAGCTGTGTGAGGAAGCCCATCTGTCAGGAGCTGGGACCTTCTTTACAGGGACACAGTTTATCTCCAGCATTCCAGGGAGGAAACTAGGTAGTACCATCCCTTTCTTCTCTCTTTTGCCCTCTGAATCTCCTCCTGGTACTTCGCAAATGGAAGCCTTGGAAACCCAATGAGGTTCACTGTGAGTTGGAATTGACTCGAGGAGAATGGGTTTGGTTTGGTTTGGTTGAACTCCAAAGCTAGTGCTCTCATATCATATTAGCTTCAACTGTGTTACAGAAATGTTGAGGCCTCCTTTGGTAGCACAGACATGCAGTACAATTCTCATGACTCCCATTGCATTTCAACAACCAGTCTGTGGGTCATAGTGGCAGAGGATTCAGATTGTTTGGGACGTTACTGTGAAATGGCAGTCCATTAATGCCTTCTAGGGCACAGAACAGGGTAGAGAAGAGTAGAGTAAACATTGGCTTGAGGAAAAGAACTTCTATATATTTTTTGAAAATGCAACCTTAATTAATGGGAAACAAGTTAAATTCCGACATAATCTGATAAGCCCACTCCAACCACTAACTGCTGCCACTCTCAGTGGTACCCTCTCCACTTGGGAAAATACAAACAATAAATTACAACGTCTCTTCTCCATAGATACTGTTTTCTGCTTACAAAAGGTAGAGCTATTTTTCCTATGTGGAACTAACACATATCTCTGTCTTCACACAAACTGGACTGGACTATGTACATTAGTCTATTTAGCCCCTGAAATAAAAGTTGCACCTAACAACCAATTTTTACCAGTTCTTCTATCTGCATAAACCAGATCCAAATGTGGTTTACTGTGATCCCTGTTCTTGGAACTTTAGGTGTAACAGCAGGAGTAAGCACAGGCATTGGAGGCGTAACCACCTCTCTGACATATTACCAAAGTTTGTCTAAAGACCCAGCAGACAGCCTAAATGAGATTGCCCAGAGTATAACAATGGTGCAGGATCAAATAGACTCTCTAGTGTCTATTACATTACAGAACCAAAGAGGTTTGGATCTTTTAACAGTGGAAAAAGGAGGACTATGGCTCTTCCTGGAAGAGGAATGCTGTTTTTATGCCAACCAGTCAGAGATAGTAAGGGACGCAGCAAAGAAATTAGCCAACTGAGCCTCCAGAATCAGACAGGAACTACCCAAATCCTGGGGCTCATGGTTACAAAAATTGAACTGGACAGCTTGGCTCCTCCCCTTATCAGAACCCTTAATGATAATCCTCCTTACCATTCTTTTTGGCCCTTGCATATTTCGAACTCTTTCTTCCTTTTTACAGAACCATATACAGACAATCACCAACAAATCCATGGCAGACATGGTGCTCCTACGTTCCATCACTGAGTACCGGCCTTTGTCCCAACTCCTCCTTAGTAGAGACAACTCTATGCCCACAGACAACTTGAAGCAACTTCAGAAGTCAGACCTTCATCCCTCAGCACCCCTAGGGGATTAAAAAAAAAAAAAAAGGCAGAAATAATAGATAAATCCTTCATCCTCTGCCTAGTCTGCCAGTATCTACTCAGTTTCTGTTCTCTCTCAGTTCTCTCCTAGTTTCCACCTCCGAAATTCCCCTCAGACTCTTTGTGTCCCTTCCCACCTTTCAGGTGTCCCCACCCCCAAACCCCCAATTTCCAGTGAGATTCTTTGTCTACTTTCCTGCCTTCCCCCAAACCCCGTTTCTGGTGGGGTTCTTTGTCTACTTTCCCACCTTGAATCCGCCCCTACCCCCACCCTCAGTTTCCACTTGGACACTTTGTCTCCATCCCATAGTTTATCTTGTCCCCACCCTCCCTTGCATTTAGTTCCTCTTCAACACTTAGGATTGGTTCTTTTGAAATAGGCAATCTACCTCCTGCATTAAAACACTATTTAAGCACCCTGTGGAGACAGGATCTGGGCTGATGCTACTCTAAGCCTCAGCCCACCCAGCAGATGGATGGCTGAATAAAATTTATTTTTTCTAACGATTTACTCTGGTTCTGTTCCTCTCAGCATTCAACTCACTATTGGAATTGTAATTAGTGCCGTGAAACAAAATGTGTATAAACTGTTGATAGTATGTGAAGCCTGAGTCCTAATAGCCTCCAGGGAAATCTTTAACCAGAAACCTTTTAGTGTTGGGAATTCTAACAAGTCTTTTAATGTTGGGGATTCTAAACACTCTCCATGCCTCAAGGCTTTTATCTACCCTCCAGACTCAGCAGGTATCAGAGATGTCCTCCGGATTCAGTGCGTATCAGAGATTTACCTGGCTCCTGAAGTCTTTTGCCTTGGTCACTGCGTTGGCAAGAGCAGGGACCCTAGCTTGAGCTAGTCAATAAACTTTCCTTTTGCTTTTGCATTATCGTGTCTGTGGTGACTTCCTCACGCCGACATTCCTTTCCGGGCTCAACCTTTGGTGCATTGGCTGGGAAGGAAGGTTTGGAACGAGTGAAGTTGCTGTGATAGTAGGAGAGTTTCAGGAAGCCGGCAGGACTAGACGTCCTTTACGTGGGGACACTAGTCCATCAGGAAAGGCTGGAAACCGGCGGATGCGCCGGATCGGGAAACCGGTGGATGCGCCGGATGAGTGGGGGAAGGAGCCCTTCCTCAACTCACAGGCAGGCTGTGGGCGCTTTTTGGTAAGAGAAGCCCACTTCAGGGGAGGGGGGTGGCCCCTCCAATCTGTGGTACTGGAACGAGATCTCGTCTGGTGTTGGACAATTGTGCTGTCTGTTTTGGTGTCTCTTGTTGTGTGGCCACTGTCTTTTATTTGTTCTTTGTTTCCTTGAAGGAGGTTGAAATGGGACAGAAACAGACTACCCCTCTGTTCCTGATGGTTGAACA
Organism: Orycteropus afer afer; assembly: GCF_000298275.1. Classification (NCBI taxonomy): domain Eukaryota; kingdom Metazoa; phylum Chordata; class Mammalia; order Tubulidentata; family Orycteropodidae; genus Orycteropus; species Orycteropus afer. The sequence continues at coordinate 95,922 of NW_006921621.1, forward strand.
TTTTTCAGAGTTTAAAACCAGAGGATCTAATTTGTCTGTAATGATTAAGAAAAATAAACTAATAACTTTTTGCTCTTCAGAATGGCCCTCTCTTGAGGTGGGGTGGCCTCTGGAGGGCTCACTGGATGGAAAGGTGATCTCAGCTGTATTCGACCGAGTCCAGGTGCCAGGCCCCCGTGGGCACCCAGAACAATTTCCTTACATTTTAGCGTGGCAAGATATAGTGACTAACCCAGCCCCATGGCTAAAATCTTTTCTTCCAAATCTCTCTGTTAAGGTATTAACATCCTCACTCGGGACTAGCAAAAAGGGGAAACAGAGATGACCTGGGTCCCGAGCAGCTGTTCCACCGGTCTTGCCTGATTCTCAGGCTGACCTCAGTCTGATGGATCTAGAAAGTGGCGTGTCTCCACCTCCCTATGCCCCCCACCACCTTCCCACCCTCTCCAGGTTCCACAAGTATTGGGAGGGAATGGAGCGAGTGCTCCAAGAGCACCGCCCGTCATTATGGGCCCAGCCTCTGGCCTCCGCCCACACCAGAGGGGCTCCCAGGAGGCTGAAGCTCCATCGTCTACTGTCCAGGCGCTGCCTCTCAGAGCCATTGCCCCGCCCCGTGAGGACAGAAGCAGAACCTGGCAGTACTGGCCGTTTTCAACATCGGACCTGTATAACTGGAAAGCGCAAAACGCCCCCTTTTCTGAAAACCCCCAAAGCCTAATTAATTTGTTAGATTCTATATTGTTTACTCATAACCCCACTTGGAATGATTGTCAGCAGCTAT
>NW_006921621.1:97571-107519 GCF_000298275.1 Orycteropus afer afer
AGAGAACAAAAAATATGAAAAGCCTGCTCCTGTTAGGACGTTGGTGGCAGGTGAGGACAGCGACTAGGGGAGATGGGACTCAGAACCCCTCCCTGAGTCTTGGGTAACCCTGAAGGTGGAGGGGAAGCCAGTAGAGTTCCTGGTGGATACAGGGGCTCAGTACTCAGTCCTAAATAAGAAGGAGGGAAAGATTTCTTCAAAAACTAGCCTAGTTCAGGGGGCAACACAGGCAAAGCGGCATCATTGGACAATGCAGTGACAAGTGAATCTGGGAACTAAGCAAGTGTCCCATTCATTCTTAATTGTACCCGATTGCCCTGCACTGCTGTTAGGAAGAGACTTATTATCCAAAGCCCAAGGCCATATATTCTTTCACAAAGATGGTGTCCAGGTTACCGATGGGGAAGGCTCCCCTCTACAGGTCCTGATGGTCACCTTACATGACGAATACCACTTGTATAAAGGTGTAGAAGACCAACGTGCAGGCTTAATGGATATGGCTCCATGGCTGGAAGAGTCCCCAAGCCTGCGCAGAAACTGGAGGAATTGGATTGGCGAAACACCGACCACCCATTATTGTGGACTTAAAACCCTCTGCCATACCGGTAAGAGTCCGACAGTATCCCATGCCCAGGGAAGCCCGGGAAGGCATACAACCCCATATCCAGCAGCTGTTACGGAAAGGGGTACTAAAGAGGTGCTGGTCTGCATGGAATACACCTCTCCTCCCAGTAAAGAAACGAGGGGGAGAGTACCGACCAGTGCAGGATCTGAGAGAGGTAAATCACCGAGTTGAAGACATACATCCCACAGTCCCTAACCCTTATACGCTGCTCAGCAATCTTCCCCCAGATCATGTATGGTATACCACCCTGGACTTGAAGGATGCTTTCTTTAGCCTGCCCCTAGCCCCGCAGAGCCAAGACATTTTTGCCTTCGAATGGGTTGATGAAACGGATAAAATCCTCGGCCAGCTGACCTGGACAAGGTTGGTCCAAGGTTCAAGCACTCACCCACTTTGTTTAACGAAGCCTTGAGTGACGACCTACGTGAGTATCGGGGCCAAAACCTGCAAATAACTTTACTACAATATGTAGATGACTTGTTAATAGCAGCCCCTGACCGGGCAGGGTGCCTCGAAGCAACCAGGAGACTGCTCACCACTCTGGGAGAGCTGGGATATTGGGCTAGTGCCAAGAAAGCTCAGATAGCTAAGCCAGAAGTCACATATTTGGGGTATAAGTTGAGAGCTGGGCAGAGGTGGCTCACTGAAGCCATGAAACAGACGATCCTACAGATTCCCCAACCCAAAAGCCCAAGGCGGATGAGAGAATTTTTAGGAACAGTAGGTTATTGCGGCTGTGGATTTTAGATTTCGCCACAAAAGCGAAGTCACTCTATGAGCTCAGCAGGGAAGCGTCGGAGTGGGACTGTACTCCTGAGAGGGACTCAGCTTTTAAAGAACTTAAGGAAGCACTCCTTAAAGCCCCAGCATTGACATTACCTGACCCCACTAAACCATTTCATCTGTTTGTTGACAAGAAAAAAGGAATAGCCAAGGGGGTCCTCATACAACAACAGGGGCCATGGAAGAGGCCAGTAGCATACCTCTCAAAGAAATTGGATCTAGTAGCAGCAGGATGGCCCCCTTGCTTGAGAATTATCGCTGCCACTGCCCTACTAGTTAAAGATGCAGATAAGCTAACCCATGGACAGACTTTGAAAGTAACCACCCCCCATGCTATTGAAGGAGTGCTCAAACAGCCTCCAGGGAAATGGATAACCAATGCCAGATTAACTCATTATCAGAGTCTATTACTTGACACTCCAAGGGTACAATTCTCAGCCCCAACAGTTTTAAACCCCGCCACCCTGCTGCCTAACCCTGACCTAGATAAACTTCTGCACGACTGCTCAGAGATACTCGCAGAAGTAAATATGGTCAGAAAGGACTTGCAAGACTGCCCGTTGGAAAACAGTGACTTCATATGGTTCATGGATGGAAGCAGTTTCGTACAGGATGGACTAAGGTATGCGGGTGCTGTGGTGGTAAACGACCGGGAGGAGATTATTTGGGCCGACGCTTTACCGCCAGGAACTTCCACTCAGAAAGCTGAACTTATCGCCCTGGCAGAGGCATTGGAAAGGGCAGAGGGAAAGAGGCTAACAGTTTATACGGACAGTCGTTACACATATGCCACTCTTCATATACATAGTGCCATCTACCAGGAGCGTGGGTTCAGAAACATAGAAGGGAGAGAAATAAAGAACCAGATGGAAATTCTTCCCTTGTTATCAGCTGTGACCCGGCCATGGATGGTAGTGGTGGTCCACACCCCGGGACATCAGAGAGGACACTCCCCTGAAGCAAGAGGCAACTGAGCAGCAGACCAGGCAGCTAAGAGAGCTGCCCTCCAAACGTTATGAACTTTAATAACTAACTTACCTTGCCCGCAACTGGAACCCCTGCCTCCTACTCCCAACTACTCCGGAGAAGACATACGGTGGGTTGAGAAATCACCACAGATAGAAAAAGATAGGAATGGATGGTATATGGACTCAGAGGGAAAACTGATTCTCCCAGAAGAATCGGGGCGGCATCTCCTCACACACCTCCACCAAGTGACTCACTTAAGGGAACGGAAAATGTTGGAGTTATTGGACAAAGGGCAGATCCGTATGCCCCATCAGAAGCAAGCAGCTCAGAGTGTGGTGGACCGGTGCCGGGCCTGTCAGGTCATCAAAATAGAGAAGAGGAAGAACACACACACAGGTACAAGGAGGAGGGGGAGGGAGCCTTGCCGTCATTGGGAAGTAGATTTCACTGAAGTTAAACCAGGTAAATATGGATACAAATATCTCTTAATGTTAGTGGATACTTTCTTGGGTTGGGTGGAAGCATACCCCACAAGAAGGGAAACAGCAGTGGTAGTGGCCAAGAAGATTTTTAGAAGAGATAGTACCCAGATATGGAATGCCTAGAATGTTAGGGTCAGACAATGGACCAGCTTTTGTAAGTAAAGTTATCCAGGGATTAGCCTCAACTCTGGGGGTAAATTGGAAACTACATTGCGAATATAACCCTCAGAGTTCGGGCAGGTAGAAAGAATGAACAGAACCCTAAAGGAGACCCTATCTAAATTGGCAATAGAAACTGGTGGAGACTGGGTGACCCTCCTCCCCTTTGCGCTATACCAGGCTAGGAACACCCTGTACACACTAAATCTGACCCCATTTGAGATAATGTATGGGACACCACCCCCTATTATTTCCAACCTGGAAAAATGTCCCAATGACTTGTCAAAAGATTTAATCTTGGAGATGGAAACTCTCCAAGTAATTCAGAGGGAATCATGGCCCAAGCTCCGGGCCATATATGAAGGTTCTCTTAGTGAACAAGGGATTGTCCATGGGCTTGAACCGGGAGATTGGGTATGGGTAAAGAGGCACCAGAAAAAAACACTGGAACCGAAATGGAGGGGACCTTATGTTGTTGTTCTTGTGATCCCCACTGCTGTTAAGGTAGACGAAATCAGTGCCTGGATACACCACTCCCATATCAGGAGAGCTAACCAGACGGAACAGCAGTCTGCATGAGCGAATTGGAAAGCATACTCCGATCCTAAAAACCCGCTGAAAGTCAAGTTAATGCAGCACCATGGAGATTAGAGTCTTTCTCGCCCTCACCCTAAGCTTCTACTGCCTCGCGATAAGTATCGTGGCTCACCAACCCTATAAAGTTACATGGCGAATTTGCAATGGAGAAACCCATGAGACCTTAAACTCCACCACCCATACCACCCCCCTTAACGTATGGTGGCCTGATTTATTTATCTTGCTCGCGACACTTACTGACTGTTCCTGGGATGAAGGTTTTATCCATAAGATGGGTTTTTTTGCATGCCCTGGGTACAAAAGAAATGTCCAGCAATGCAGGGGGCTCATTTGGTATTATTACAAAAATTGGAGTTGTGTGACCTCTAATGATGGGGAACGGAAGTGGCATGTAAAAGCCCAGGACTATGTAACATTCTCCTTTGCCAAGCCCAGACATACTTATACATCAGGAAAATGTAAGGAATGTGACTGGGTAAAAGTCTCGTTCACTGAACAGGGAAAGAAGGAATTAGCTAAGTGGAAATCCGGGCTTACTTGGGGTCTCCAAATTTGGTATAGGGGATACCCCTCTGGGGTGATAACCATTTTACAGGAAGTAGAACCCCTAGATACCGGGCCAGTGGATCCAAATGAAGTGTTAAACCCCCCGGAAAGAGGAACCCTACCCCCTACAGGAAAGACGGTGAAAGAATTGAGCACTGTATCTCCTGATGTTACAGTAAAAGTCCCCCATACCACTCTGAGGGTCCAAGCCAATCCTCAGGACATAGACCCTCTTTGGAATTTAATGCTAGCAGCCTACCAAACACTTAACCGTACTAGTCCTACCTGACTCAAGCCTGTTGGCTCTGTTATGATGTAAACCCTCCATTTTATGAAGCAATAGGCATTAACACTTCTTTCAGCTATTCTCATGACCTGAACCCAAAGAATTGCTCCTGGGAAGACCGTAAGGTAGGAATTACTATACAACATATAACAGGAAAGGGCTTATGCGTGGGGAAGCCCTCCAACGCTCAAGAGCGTTGCACCTCATATACTGAAATAAACCCGTCCTTTAACTGGATCGTTCCCAGGGAAGGGGGATGGTGGCTTTGCTCGAAAGCTGGACTTTTACCCTGTTTAAACTTGAAAGTACTTAATCTGTCCTCAGATCATTGTGTACTGGTGACTGTCCTGCCCCGAATTCTTTACCACCCAGAGGAAGAGATGTATGTACACTGGGGTGGGACTAACAGAGAAAAAAGAGAACCACTCACTATAGCCTTTACTCTAGCTACTCTGGTTGGCTTAGCAGGGACCAGTCTAGGAATAGCTTCTTTAACTGTACAGAATCAAGGCATGCATTCCCTAAGGGCAGCTATAGATGAAGACCTTGAAAGGACAGAAGCCTCTATTTCAAATTTAGAGAAATCTCTAACCTCGCTATTGGAGGTTGTGTTACAAAACCGCCAGGGGTTAGATCTTATACTTCTCCAACAAGGAGGATTGTGCGCAGCTCTCAAAGAAGAGTGCTGCTTCTATGCCGACCGTACGGGAGTAGTTCAGGAATCCATGGCCAAGGTACAAGGAGGACTTGCCCTAAGAAAAAAGGAGCATGAAACTCAGGAAGGATTGTTCGAGTCTTGGTTTAATAACTCCCCGTGGTTGACTACTTTGATATCTACTCTCTTAGGACCCTTCATAGTCCTTCTAATTATATTGACTTTTGGTCCCTGCATTATAAATAAGCTTATATCATTTGTAAAAGATCGGGTTAATACTGTACAACTTATGGTCCTGAGGCACCAATATCAGTCTTTATCTCCCGTAATACAAGAGAATGATTCCTCATGTGCATAACAAAAAAAGGTGGAAATGGGAAGCCTGAGTCCTAATAGCCTCCAGGGAAATCTTTAACCAGAAACCTTTTAGTGTCAGGAATTCTAACAAGTCTTTTAATGTTGGGGATTCTAAACACTCTCCATGCCTCAGGGCGTTTATCTACCCTCTGGACTCAGCAGGTATCAGAGATTTCCTCCGGATTATCAGAGATTTACCTGGTTCCTGAAGTCTCCCACATATTAGGGCTCTGCATCCTCCCTAGATAATAATTCCCTAGGTAGACTTTGGAGGCGGGGGATTCCAACACATCCCCCAACATCTCAGATCCTTGCCCTAAACCCCTTAGCAACAACCAATCATCTGTACCCCTTTGACCTGGTGCTACTCCGCCCTATATTTTTCTATAAAAATGTGATAGTAAAAGAGCATGAGGTCTTTTGCCTTGGCCACTGCGTTGGCAAGAGCAGGGACCCTAGCTTGAGCTAGTTAATAAACTTTCCTTTTGCTTTTGCATTATCGTGTCTGTGGCGACTTCCTCGCGCCAACATTCCTTTCCGGGCTCAACATGTAGAATGAATCTGCTTTGTAAAATTGTACCCAAATCACAATAAAAAATTTAAAAAACAGGAACAGTTCCTTCAGACAGGCAATGATTTGTGACTCTGGAACAACATTTTAAATAGCAAGATCCACAGAGATCTTGTGGTTTAGCTGGAATCGTTTATTTATTTATTTTATCTTTATGATCTGTGCTAGTAAACCTCTAAAACTGAAGCACTTGGCATAATAAAATGGCTGAGGGAAGGTCTGAGTCAAAATCTATTACAAGCTCCAGCTTATGTATTTCTGAGAATGTACATTTGACTTCTTCCCATTCATGGGAATATTACCTTGGGCCTCTAGCTGGGTGCAACCATAAGACCCTGCCCCCTATCAATCATCTGGTTTAACAGGCCTACTTCTTGCCCCAAGCTACTCTTAGTAAATAAACATAGGGGTCAGGAATGCAGTTTAGCCACTCTTGGTCAATGATGGTAGGGCTCAGGAATGTGACTGTACGAGTTTATTCAGGATCTTCTAGGAAGAAGGTAGTTGAGTGGACTTGCTGATGATGTGCCCAACTTGTGACCAGGTAACCACCACATACTCTCCCTCTTCTTTACTGTAAAAGCACACTTCTCCCTCCATGCTTTGGAGCACAGGGTGGATTCCTCTCAGCTTTGTGTTTCCAATTTGTGAACTGTATTACCCTCACTAAATCTCTTTGCTTTTATTTTAACAGAATGAACATTCTTACTCTTTAACATTTCTTAACAAATGCCCTTATAATATTTGAATCCACTAAGATACTGGCCAAACTAACAATGTTTAAGTTAAGGGAGAGGAGTAAATCCATCAAGCCACAACCCCCACCCCGCAAAGAAAGCATAATGAGTCAGCAATGTCTTTCCACTGATATTAAATGATGTGATTCTGAAACCAAGTAAAGTAAAAACTATTTTCGCTACCCTGGCACCTGGATGAGAATAGATAAGTAAACTAAATTACCCCCAACTATTTTCCCACCCTGGGCAGATGAGTATTCAGTTCCTTAAAGAACTGAATGGAAAACATTCCTTCCTGCAGATGATAGACTTGCTAAAAGTATTTTAGAAATAACTTGTAAATTAACTCTGTCCATGGACAATAGAAATGTTTTAGAAACAACTTGTAAATGAACCTGGCCCTCAAACATAAGGGAACAGAAGTTAATTGCTGACCTTCTCCCCTCTGCCCAAGCCCCTATCAGCTGATAACAAGAAACTAGTGACTCATCCATCACCCATCACATTCATGCCCCAAATTCCTCAACCTTTTGTGAATATGCACAACCCCCTCTCCTAAAACCTATGAAAATTGTGTTTCCCTGGCATCTGGGGAGTTAAGATCTGGGTACTAACTACCCCTAACTCCTTGCACTGATGCTTTGCAATAAATAATTTTCTCTCTTCTCAATCGCTGTGTGTAAACTATTTTGGCCTGACTGCACACAGAGCAGGGATCCGCGTTTGGTCCCGTAACAATTCTTTTGATGAAATGAAGGAAATATGGTAACAACAACAAAATATTGCTACTAGAATACATTTTTTATGGATATGGGGTGTGTGTGTGTGTTTGTTTGTTTGTTTGTTTATTTAGGAGTTCTGGTAGCATAGTGCCTAAGGCACTTGACTGCTCACCAGAAGGCTGGTGGTTCAAACTCACCAGCCACTCCTCGGAAGGAAGGTTGTGCAATCCTCCTTCCGTAGTGATACTGCCTTGGAAACCCAAGAAGGGGTCGCTATGAGTCGGGGCCGACTCGAAGGCAAACAACAACAACAATAATTTATGTATTTATTTATACACAACCACAACACAACCATTGCCATGGAGTCAGATCCGACCCATAGTGATCCCTCCCTGGGTTTCTGAGGCAGTATCACTAAGCAAGTAATTGCCCAACCTTCCTTCCAAGGAGTGGCTGGTGGGTTTGAACCGCCAACCTTCTGGTTAGCAGTCAAGTACCTTAGGCACTATGCTACCAGAGCTAGAAATATATATATATATATATATATACACACACACACACACACACATATATATTCAGTTAAATTGATTTGGATATCCAGAAAGAAATTAAGAATTCCTTCAGAAAAGGAAAAGAAGTAACAAATTAACTTCTGTGAAATTCTGTTTTCATGTAAAGTGTGACTAATGGTATTTCAGGGCTTTTAGTATAAATTTAAGGAGCTCTGGTTAGTGCCTAAGGCATTTGACAGTTAACCAGAAGGCTGGCAGTTCAAACCCACCAGCCACTCCCCAGAAGGAAGAGTGGGCAACCTACTCCCATAGTGATACTGCCTCAGAAACCCAAGGAGGGGTCGCTATGAGTCGGATCCAGCTCAACAGCAATGAGTTTTAGTGAGTTAGATGATGTAGTGGTTAAGGCATTTGGCTGCTAACAAAAGGGTGGTGGTTCAAACCCGCCAGCTGCTCTGTGGGAGGAAGATGAGGCAGTTTCATAAAGATTTACACTCTTGTAAACCCAATGGAGGTTGCTGTGAGTCAGAAGCAACAGGATGACAGTGAGTTTGGGTTTCTTTTTAGTATAAATTTATTTCCTTACTATACATGTCTACAAATGGAACTATTGTGTCAAAGGATATTATTAGAAGGCTTACAATACACAAAGGAGCCTGGGTGGTACAAGCAGTTTGCAATTGGCTGCTAACTTAAGGTTGGAGTTTCAAAACTACCCAGCACTCCACAGAAGAAAGACTTGGCAAACTGTGTCAATAAAGAGTACTGGCTACAAACACTCTGCAATACATTGTGTCACTGTAAGTCAAAATCAACTGGATAGCAGTGAGTTTTAACAGTACATATTGCCATTACTAGGCACTCTGGTAGCATAGTGTCTAAGGCACTTGACTGCTAACCAGAAAGCTGGCAGTTCAAACCCACCAGCCACTCCTCGGAAGGAAGGTTGGGCAATCTACTTCCGTAGTGATACTGTCTCGGAAACCCAAGGAGGGGTCACTATGAGTCGGGTCCAACTTGACGGCACATGACAACAACAACATTGCCATTACTGTCCTCCAGAAAGGTGTCCCGCAGCATTCTTTAAGAGATTAATTTCCCATATCCTCATCAGGTTGGTATTAGTCAGAAGCTTTTAAATTTTACCATTGCAAAACGTATGTTCCAATTTAGCTTAGTCTGTTTTTCCTTATTCTTTAGGTTTGTGATACATAAATTCTGGCCCTGTTTACCTTCTAATCTCATTTCATACTCTTTATCTCTTTGTACTCTGTACTCTAGCTACACAGGCCTCCTTGCATTTCCTTCACCATTTCTTCCTCACACACAATCTTTGCTCTTTTTTCTTCCTGGAATTCTCTCACCCCAGCCTCTGCGTGGTGGACTCCTACTTGTCCATCAGCTCTCTGCTTAATCATTCCCCCATCAGGAAGGAAGTCTCTGTTTTCCCTGGCTAGATGGGACCCCCAAGCAGCTCCCTTCAAATCACCTCTCTGAGTTGAAATTTAATCTACTATGTAATTCTCTTATTACAGTTCTGTCCACATTACTAAACTGTAGCTCCAGAAGCCAAAGAGTATATGTAATTTTTGTTTTTCTCCATTGTATTCCTAACCTAAAAATACCTAGGCTACAGTAGACACCTAACAAATATTATCTGAATAAACTAATTAACAGTAAGAAATGAAGAAATAGAACCTGTCTTCTAGTTGTTTACAGACTTGAAAAGAGAAAAGCAATAAATAAATAAATAAATACATGTAATATATGCTACAATAGCAAAAAACAAAACTGTAAAGCTGAGTTACCCAGACACCAAGACACAGAGTTGTTTTAGAGCAGCAGTTTATTGGCGCTCCCGGGGGAGGTTCTCATGCCCTAACAGGAGGGCTAGAGAAGTCGCACCCCCGGGCAGGGGGCATGGATTTTTATAGACACAGAGAGGAC
>NW_006921621.1:114569-116228 GCF_000298275.1 Orycteropus afer afer
TGGGTTTGAACTGCCAACATTCTTGTTAGCAGTCAAATGCCTTCGGCACTATGCCACCAGAGCTCCTATATGCTACAACAGAAATAGACGAAGGCCAGCCAAGAAAACAGAAAGAGCAAGTGCTTAACTGTACTGCAGGAATTTAAGAAAGTATTATAGGTAAAATCACCTGAGATGAGATGTAGAGTTGTTAAAAATAATAAAAACTCACCAAAATTTGAAAATTAGGCTTACTCCAAGCAACTATTCTATATGCATATAGGGACACCATTTTGATTCTAAAAAAAGCAAATGGTTCAAAGAAACTAGGTACAATGGGGTTTATAAAGAGTTGAGGAGGGAGAAATATAGAAAATCAACTACTGGCTAATCTTAATGTGATTTACTGAACCTTGCCCTCCCCTTTTTACTGGTATCAATGGATATATAGCCTTGGCCACTCCACCCAGTCATATCTTTCAAAATTCAAATTTAGAAAGTCTGGCTTCAAGAAAGGAAAGAAAGGATAAAGATTTACAATTTTGGGTGAAAGAAAATGTACTGGTGGACTAATTTTGGTCAGGGTTTTGTAAAAAGCAAATATTTGGTTTAGTGGGTGCCTAAGGCATTTGACTGCTAACCAGAAGGCTGTTGGTTCAAACCCACCAGCCACTCCTTGGAAGGAAGACTGGGCAATCTACTTCTGTAGAGATACCGAAGGGAAACCCAAGGAGGGGTTGCTGTAAGTCGAAATCGACTTGATGGCAGCGAGTTGAGTGAGGGTAAGAATACCCCAAAATCAAAGCAAGATATTAGCTATCAATTTCTCTTTTTACAGGGCTGAGCTCCAAACAGGGAGTCAGCGTGAGAAGCACAGGGACGGAAGAGGACTTTTCTATGGGTAGAAACAGGCATATACTGGAAAGTTATGAGAGCAGAGAAGTGACAGAAGCCCTGCTGGAGCAGTGGTTAAACACTGCTGCCAACTGAAAGTTCAGAGACTCAAACCCACCAGCTGCTCTGTGAGACAAAGATGTGGCAATTTGCTCCCATAAAGATTTTAGCCTTGGAAACCTTATGGGGCAGTTCTACTATAGGTTCATTATGTGTTAAAATTGACTCAACAGCAATGAGATTGGTTTGGTTTTGAAGAAGTGAAGTGGCTAGATCATACAAGGTCAATGCAAATTACCAGGATCTAATATTTTGTTATGCAATTGACACAAGGCAGAGAAGAAGTTAGCTAAATTTGCATTTTTAAAGATTACTTTTGCAAATTGCATTGAAGCAGAAGGACACCAAGTCAGGAGGCAGAGAAAGGGTGATGAGGCTGTTGAACCAGTCCATGAAATAGAGTTGAGCCTAAACCAAGGGAGTAGCAGAGGTGATTGAGAGCAACAGGCAGAGAAGGGACTCACTACATAATTTGTGGATCCCAGGGCAAAATGAAAGTGCAAGGGTCTTTTTTCAAAAAGCAGGAAAAAGTGGTCATCCTAGATACAATTGTTGGTCTCTTCCTATCTGGAGCAAGGAAGTGTGAAGAAAATAAAAGACTCAAAAAAAAAAAAAATTAGTCCAAAGTACTAGTAATGTGAAGGAGCTCTGGTAGCATAGTGCCTAAGGCACTTGACTGCTAACCAGAAGGCTGGCGGTTCAAACCCACCAGCCACTCCTCGGAAG
>NW_006921621.1:116543-146504 GCF_000298275.1 Orycteropus afer afer
CCACCCTGTATTTTTCCTATAAAATTGTAATTGTAGTAGAGCACGGGGTCTTTTGCCCAAACCGCTCCATCGGTGTAAGCGGAGACCCTAGCTCGAGCTAGCCAATAAACTTTCCTTTTGCTTTTGCATTATTGTGTCAGTGGTAGCTTCCTCGCGCCGACACTCCTTTCAAGACCTGAGACCAACATTTGGTGCGTTGGCCAGGAAAGGAAAGTTCGGAACAGGTGAAGTTGCCTGCGATAAAGGAAAGTTCAGGAACCAGCAGGACCAGGATACGTCCTTTGCGTAAGGATACTGGTCCATCAGGAAAGGTTGGAAAACTGGCGGACGCACCAGAGGAGTTGGGGAAGGAGACCTTCCCCAACTAACAGGCAGGCTGTGGGCGCTTTTTGGTAAGAGTAGCCCACTTCAGGGGAGGGGCAGAGGCACCTCCAATCTGTGGTACTGGAACGAGATCTTTTCTGGGTGTCGGATATTTGTGTTGTCTGCTTTGGTGTCTCTTATTGTGTGGCCACTTGTCTTTTATTTGTTCTGTGTTTTCTTAAAAGAGGTTGAAGTGAGCCAGGGACAGACTACCCCTCTATCCCTGATGGTTGAACATTTTTCAGAGTTTAAAACCAGAGGATCTAATTTGTCTGTGATAATTAAGAAAAATAAATTAATAACTTTTTGCTCTTCAGAATGGCCCTCTTTCAAGGTAGGATGACCTCCGGAAGGCTCATTGGATGGAAAGGTGATTGTAGCCGAATTCGACCGAGTCCAAGTTCCAGGTCCCCATGGGCACCCGGATCAATTTCCTTACATTTCAGTGTGGCAAGATATGGTGACTAACCCTTCCCCATGGCTAAAATCTTTTCTTCCGAATCTGTCTGTCAAGGTATTAACATCCTCACTCGGGACTAGTGAAAAGGAGAAACCGAGACGACCTGAATCCCGAGCAGCCATTCCACTGGTTCTGTCTGATTCCCGAACTCACCCCGATCTGATAGATCTAGAAAGTAACATATCTCCACCTCCCTATGCCCCTACACCATCTTCCCACCCTCTCCAGGCTCCACAAGTATCGGGAGGAAGTGGAGTGAGTGCTCCAAGTGTGCCACCCACCATTACAGGCCCAGCCTCCGATCTCTGCCCACGCCAGAGGGGCTTCCCAGAGGCTGAAGCCCCCTCGTCCACTGTCCAGGCGCTGCCCCTCAGAGTGATAGGCCCGCCTCGTGAGGATGGAAGCAGAGCCTTGCAGTACTGGCTGTTTTCAACATCGGAACTATATAACTGGAAGGCACAGAATGCCCCCTTTTCTGAAAACCTCCAAAACTTAATTAATTTGTTAGATTCTATATTGTTTATTCATAACCCTACTTGGGATGATTGTCAACAGCTATTACAGGTTTTGTTCACCACTGAAGAATATGAAAGAATCCAGATAGAAGCTCGGAAATCTGTTTTGGGAAATAATAAGCTCTCTACAGAAACCAGGAAGTCCAAGCTGGTGTTAACATGATTTTAAATGAAACCTTTAACAAGAGGATGCATGAGAGGTACAATCAAACATACTGTGTCTCTTCTCGAATCTTTTGGTTTTAATCAAATGCATTAAGTCACTTGGACTTAAATCTTTAGAGTATAATACATAACGAGAAATTTTATAAAGTTTAATATTTTACTTTGAAATATTAGCAAACTAGAATATTGGTTTCCATGTCATTTTAATATATTAACTAAATATGTATACGTGTGTGTGCATGCACTGATGTAGTAGCCGAGTGAATATTTTTCAGAGGGAGCATATGTTATCCATCCTCTAGACTAGGGTAACTCCTAGGCTGCTTCATACCAAAACTTCAAAACAAAACAAAACTGCTGTACTTTGCAGTTACCACTTCTTAAAGATTAATGCCTTGGACATTTCAGTTGTTTTTTTTTTTTTTAATACCCAGATCATAAGCCTTAAAGACCGATTGCTTGCCAGTATTTCAGAAAGACAGCACTACATGTGACATATTCTAAACACAGTCGTCTTAAACGCTTCTCCTATGCTCATGTATTATTGAACCAGTAAGGATGCCCTCTCTCAAAATACTACATTTACTTTTGCTTTTGTGTAAAATCCTTGTTTAGTTGAGTTATAAATTTCTTAGAAATAAAGTTTATATTAAAAGTAAAATTTCTAAAATACAGAGCTCTGACAATAGATTGGTAACTGGTGGAAGAGTTCTAACATTGTGACCTAATTTATCCTTTTAAAAGCTGTAAATAATCAGTAATAGCAGAAACCTCTGAGTATCTTGGGGGCAGATTGTTCCTTCTCAGCTTTGCCTTGTTTTCCATCTCGTAAGAGTCCACTCTGGTTCTTACTCCTTCCAAAGATTATGAGCACTGCTAAGACAAGCCTGGGATCTCCTGGACTGGGGGTGCCCTGTGGCTGGGCCAGAGTTCTAGCTAACAGAATCAGCTGAGTACACCTGGAGTTCAGGGGCAGGGATGCCGTGAACTGGTGTTCAGTCACTTGGCACTTTCGTGAGCACCATTGTTAGCACTGTTTTGTTTTTAATAACTGGAAGCACTTAATGATTATTTTACTTGTTTAATTTCACCCAAAAGATATTGAAAGTCGGGGAAGTGAAGTCTATTTCTCATTTTTTCTAGAACATAAAACTGTTTAGAAAAAAAAATAATAATAATCGGATTACCTAATGAACCATGCTTCTAAGCTCTCTGTAAAGTATATTCTTTTGGTCAGGATTTGTTAAAATAATTTACAAGCTTATAATACTGTGCTTTGTAGAGACTTAAGAAATTTTTTAAATTATTTGCAATTGATAGAGCATGTTCAACTGTGTAAAGTATCCAATTTTAAGTTTCTTTTCTGTTTAAACATTATCGCTTATTGTCTGTTGCTATGTAGGGGACATGGTCCCTTGTAAAACATTTCATACTTTTCGTTCTTTAGAGCAGTATTACCAGTAACTCCAGACTCATAGAAGCACAAACTTTGTAAAAGAAAAGAAAGGGCCTGGGAAATGAAACTTTGGATTCTTAAATAGTTACTTTCTTTAGTGTTACCTCTTAAAATAAGTAATTAATTCAGAGGCTAGGGCTTTTGTTACACCCAGCCAAAGGCCCAAGGCCATTTGCATAGAATGAGATAGTAATCAAAGTAAAAAGATGAACCTGAAATGTCTTTAAAGGATTATGTGTTTTGGATTATGTGTTTATCTGAATGTACTCCATACTGTTTTTGAGCCAATTAAAAGAATTGTAATTATTAAAATATAGCATTTTGGGGTGGTGCACACACATAAAATGACTTAGTCTAGTCCAGACTACTGAACGAAACCACCTTAAAAACTAAGTTCAAAGTTTTAACATGGCCTGAAAAGCAAGAGGAAACGTGAAATAACTAGTACTAAGTTTTTTTTTTAAGAGAGGGGGGTAAGAGTAGTTTTGCCTTAAAGCACAATGTCTGGTCATCCCAGAACATGGAAGATAATAAAAGTTAAATCTGAAAATGTGTGGTGAGTTATAGAAGGTTTGAGAGAGAGTGAACTTTATTTACCTCAGTTTTAATACCCGCAAATAGTAAGTGTGGAAAAAAAGAAAGAATGGTGAATCTTTCACTGCAAAATGTTACATTAACAATATACTTTCTATTAAAATAACAGTAAATCATAGTACTTAAGAGGGGTTAAGTGGTATGAACTAAAAACCCTGTCATGACAAGTTTCTAGCAGTGATGAGTTCAAATAAATGTTAACTATTACATGAAACATATTTAGCCAGTGGAAATGAAAATTGGAAAAGATTGTAAATAGATCACTACAAATGATTTCTCTGCATAAATGAATTATACAATTAAGAGTGTGTAAGTCTGCCTTCAGCCAATACTTGATTGGATATGTTAAAAAGGGAAATAGAATTTTCCCGGAAAAAAACATAAGCTTTTGTTTCAAACCTTGTGTGTAGAGTATAGGGGGCTTAAGTAGAAAACCTGAACCCCACCCAGTACTGCTGAGGGAAGAGAAGATTTACCTGAAGAATAAAAATGACTGTTTAACTCTTTGAATTTCGAGCAAGCAGACTAATTTTGGGTGCATCGAAACAGGAAAATCATGGTCCATGAGACAAACCCCTTCCAGGACTGAAAGTTAAAGAATACCAGTGAGTAGTAAACTTGTAGCCACCTGAGTCCACCTGAGAGGAAATGAGGAAATGCAACAAAAAAGAAACAGTCTGAGTTTGGTACTCTTTAACCTAGACCACAGAGACTGGGGATGAGAAGAGGGACTGGCTGATCTGAAGTGCAATAAATTATGAACCTGCAAGCAATAAAATAGTCCCTGAGGACTGAACATGTAAGAGGTGCTAGCTGGTCTGAAGTGAAGGGAAGAGTGTGACTCCCAAACTTAGCAGCTGGTACCCATGATCTAGCTGGGATAGCTAGGGCTGAGCTGACCAGAATCTGACCAAACGAAGAGGAAGATGTTTGACACTGAGCTGGTGTTAAGTTGCAATTTGATAACCTGAGCTGAGCTGGACTTCACTTGTTTATGGATCCAGATGCCTGAAGTTTCCAAGCAAGACAGAAGACTCCAGAGAGAAAGGACCATGCTTTTCTCCTCAGAGTACTGGTTTGATAGGGATGGGCAAATTAGAAATTAGCTATTTAAAATGGGGAGAGATAAAGGCATGAAGTGGCTGGCTTACACACTTTCATGGGTATAGTTATTCTTAAACTGATGGTAAAAGGAAATTTTTTTAAAATGTGAATTTTTTGAAGTATAAGAAAAATATGACTAGAAAAGCCAGGGGGTAGCCTGCAGTGTAGTAAATTACTTAGTGTGACTTTTCTACCCATAAGTCTTTGTAAACTCCAAAGTAAGATTTTCTGTGAGCAACTGAGGAACTCCTAATTGCTGAAGTTGTCCACCTGGAGAATTTCTGTTAAGAGTAGTGCAAAACAATGTTCTGGGAGGTGCCCACTCTCTCTCAGGTGCTTGAAGTTCTGATGCTGTGATTAGCTAGTTTGACCACCCTTCTGAGCTCAAAAAGAAACCTCCTAGAAGCAGAACTCTCTCTAACTGCTACTTAAGGAAGACCTGCTGCTGAAAGAGACACATGCCCCTGATAGTATGAAAATTAGTTCAACTCTTCTACCTAGCTAACGTCTCTATTATCTGCTATCACTGGACCAGTCGTTATAGAACTAATTTTACTCACAGTTGGTCTTTATACAACTCATGGTCCTCAAGCAACAGTACCAACTAATCCATCAAAATGGTTCAGGTATTGATACAGTACATTATAACCCAATATATGGTAACAGATAACAAACTCATGATTGAGTTTAGTGCCAAGAGAAAGGGAGGAATGTGAGACCCTCTCCCCTCCAGGTAATTATTCTTTAACCAGGAGCCATTAGTGCCGGGGACTCCAGCACGTTCCCCACGCCTCAGGGCTTTACCTCACAGAGCCCTAACCCCCCCCCCCCTTTTCTACCCCCTAGCAACAACCAATCAAAGGAGAGAGGGACCTCTTTGCTTTTGTGTTACTCCACCCTGTATTTTTCCTATAAAATTGTAATTGTAGTAGAGCACGGGGTCTTTTGCCCAAACTGCTGCGTCAGTATAAGTGGAGACCCTAGCTCGAGCTAGCCAATAAACTTTCCTTTTGCTTTTGCATTATCGTGTCAGTGGTAGCCTCCTCGCACTGACACTCCTTTCAAGACCTGAGACCAACAGTATGCCTCATGAACCACAGCCTCTGCTAGTCTGAAACCAGAAGAATCAAATGGTGCCCAGCTACCACTACTGACTGCTCTGATCAGGATCACAACAGAAGATCTTGGACGGAGCAGGAGAAAAATGTCGAACAAAATTCAAAATCATAAAAAAGTCTAGACTTACTGGTCTAATATAGACTGGTAGAACCCCTGAAACTGCGATCCTTAGACACCCCTCAAACCTGGTACTACACACTTCCAGCGACCATCTTTCAGCCAAACAATAGACAAGCCTATAAAGTGAACAAAAATATTTATGAGGAAAGTGCTTCTCAGAATAATCAATAATATGAGACCAAAAGGGCAGCATTTGCCCAAAACCAAAGTTCAGAAGGCAAGAAAGATGGACAAATGGGAATGGGGAACCCAGGGAAGAAGTGGGAAGAGCGCTGTTACATCGAGGGGATTGCAACTAATGTCATGAAACAAAATATGTATAAATTGTTTGGGAAACTAATTTTCTCTGTAAACATTCACCCAAGCCACAGTAAAATGTCCAAAAAAAAAAAAAAAAAAAAGAAGCAGGAAAAATGCCTTAATGGTACATATGAAGCTTTTTCCTTTCTCCCACTCTCTCTCTTGACTTGATAACGATGTTTTTACTGGCTTTTTAATTCCATTCTAAACTTTTAATTTTAAACTGTTAGAATGAATTTTACCCCTCATGTTTATATTGTACAATACAGAGCTCTGGTGGCATATTGGGTAAGACATTTGGCTACTGATCAGTGGTTCAAACTCACAAGCTGCTCCATGGAAGGAAGATGAGGCAATTGACTTCCATAAAGATTTACAGCCTTGAAAACCCAATGTGGGTTGCTATGAGTTGGAATTGACTCACTGGCAGTAGAATATTGTACAAAACTAGTGTTAAATATAAATATTAGAGAATTAAACCAGAATCACCAAAATTACACAAATTGTAGTTTGGGGCTCATCCCCAAAAGGTGTCTTGAGCTAGCTAGCATAGAATATATAAATCAGACTCAGGAAGGTTGGGAGGAGGGAAAGAGGTCTGCTTCAGACAGAGAATAGGTTGAAGGAGCACTCTTGGGCACAGAGAAATCCCTGGGGGAGTTCAGACCCTCAAAAGTGTCCAGAAACATCACCTAGTGATGCGAGGTTGAGTGCACTTGCTGGAATCTTATAGCTGCTGGATTCGCCCTCCCATCACCAACTAGACCAATGTGCTGCCTCCAGAGGACATAAGTTCTGGGGAAATCAAGCCAGGTGTCTCTTCATCCCACTGCCTGCAGCCTAACACCTGGCAAGTCCCAAGAATCCTTACCAGGATGCACATGGTATTGGATGGGGGTGGATAAGAAGCTTGCTTTCACCAAGACTTCCTACCAAGACATAACTCTGCCTGGCCACCCACCAGATGTGAGTGGCCAACTTGGGGCAGGGATAGCAGCAACCATCCCCCACCCCATCCCCTGCCACTCTGATCTTCCCCTGGCCTGCATTAGGGAGTGAGAGAGCTGGCTGAAAACCAATCCAGAAGAGATGGTGGAGGTGGGACATGCATGAACTGAGGCTGTGAGTCATCAGCATACTTCATTGGATCACTGAACTTCACTTACAAAACAGAAACTCAAAGACAAAATTATTAAGAATTTTAAGACAACAACTGCAGACACCAAAACTCAAGTTTGGAGCCCATCTGGCAGCAGAACTCAGTGCTACTGCATTGGTTGCATGCCCATGAAGGTGGTCCTAGACTGAGATGAACAATGTGTGTGTGTTGCAGGAGGCATGACATCTGTAAAGGAGAGAGAGGAACCTATAACATCATGTAGTTTTCTATCTTGGGTGACAGGGAGATGGTGGTATCATTCACCTAAATACAGAATGCAGGTGAAGATCATGTGTATTTCTATATATGTCTTTGTCATAGTTTGCCATTGTCCACCTACTTATTCTCCCAGAAGACTTCCATTGTCAATGGGCAGTTGACTTCCAAAGAAAAAGGTATTTAGAATTTAGAATCTTATTGCTAATAGCGTATCACTACTCTTGTTGTTGTTGTTATGTGCCATTGAGTCAGACCCAACTCATAGCGACCCCTCCTTGGGTTGCCGAGGCAGTATCACCACAGAAGTAGATTGCCCAATCTTCCTTCCGAGGAGTGGCTCATAGGTTTGAACCGCCAGCCTTCTGGTTAGCAGTCCAGTGCCTTAGGCACTATGCTACCAGAGGGACTGCTAACCAGAGGGCTGGAGGTTAAAACCCACCAGCCACTCCTCAGAAGGAAGATTGGGCAATCTACTTCCATAGCAATATCCCCTCAGAAATCCAAGGAGGGGTCACTATGAGTCAGATCCAACTTGACAGCAGTAAGTTAAGTTTATTCAACTGAAAAAAAAATCCAAACCCACTGCCATCAAGTCGATTCCAATTCACAGCAATCTCCACAGGGTTGTCAAGGCTATAAATCTTTACAGAAGTAGATTGCCTTATTTCCTCCCATGGAGAAGCTGGTGGACTTGAACCACTGACCTTCTGGTTAGAGCCAAATGCCTTACCCACTGTGCCATCAGAGCTTCCTCTTTTTATCTACATCCACCCACAAATATATATATATATATATATATATATATCTCATATATCATGCACATACAATGAATTTACACCAATAATTCCAATTCCAATCAAATACCACAGAGTTCCTTCTATTTTTCTCCCTTTTCATAGTTCTAACTTCCCTCAATGAGTGAGAAACCAGGGACTCAGTATCCTTGATATATTTACTTATCCAATCAATGTTCATCTCTATAATGAATTTCTCACTGCTGCTGTCACATATGCTCCTTTCAGCATCCTCTGCCAGGCCACATGGGTGAGCTGGAGTTCTCCTCAGTCTACCTGGGCTCTGACAGCCTGCCCAGTGCCTCCCCCTTCACTGAAACTTTTCTTACCCTGCATGGGTGCCAATACTCTGAGCCAGGCAGCTCTTCTACATGGACACCTCTTTACTCCACTTGAGCTCCAATTTCCCAGTTCAAACTATCCCAGTGTGCACAGCAGACCTCCTTATCCCATGATAGTAAGACCTATGAACCACATGACTGGCCACCCTTCCACTCAGAGCCCTCTTCATAGTGCTTGGGAGCCAGTGATCTTATCTAAATTGTCAAAGAAGCAATAAGTCAGGAAGAAAGACAACCAAGCTAGCACACATATTATTCAAGGGAATAGGGCGGGAGAGGGAAGGGGACACATGAGGTGAAGCAGCTTCTCCTGCCACAAAGCAATTGTTACTCTCTAACTTTTTACCCTCCTACTTTATTAAAGACACTCATCTTCTATTAATCAGATTGAAATTTAACTTACAGCAGTGGTCACTGGCAAACAGCGCAATGAGTTACAGGAAGTTCTATTGGACTCCAAACATCTTTTCCACAAAAAAATAAGCAAGGCCTTGCTATTTTTCACAAAATTTCTCTGAGGTCAGGATGACCTACAAAAAAGGCAGATACTACTTTATGTGTCTTTTGTATAGGTGTGAGACCCCCTCCCCTCCAGGTAATTGTTCTTTAACGAGGAGCCATTAGTGCAGGGAACTCCAGCACATTCCCTACACCTCAGGGCTTTACCTCACAGAGTCCTAAGACCCCCTCCCCTCCTTTTCTACCCCCTAGTAACAACCAATCAGTAAATATCAGAAAAACTTGAAATTCCTAGAAACGGCAGTTTGCGGCCTTGGCCACAGGACAGAGCCAATCAACTAGAGACAACGCGATTTAAAAAATGACAACCAATCCTGTAATTTTCTGTTTGAAACTCCCCCGTACCTGCTCCATCCCCAATAAAAGACCCCCTTTCCCTTTGTTCAAGGCTCTCAATCCTGAACCACTGTGTCAGTGACGGTTGAGGGTCCAAGCTCGAGCTTGAATAAACTTTCCTTTTGCTTTTGCATTATCGTGTCTGTGGTAGCTTCGTCACGCCGACACTCCTTTCAGGACCGGGGACCAACATAGGTTTTTTGCTTGTCTGGTTTTAAAAAAATTTTATCTGGAACATCCCACATAGACCATTACATACAAGAATAAGTTAAACCTCACTAACTAAATAGACTGGGAGTCCCTGGTTATGCAAATGGTTAACATGCTTGGCTGCTAATGGAAAGCTTAGAGGTTCAAGTCCGCTCAGAGGCCTCACAATTTACTTCTGAAAAATCAGCCATTCAAAACCCTATACAGATCTCTCTCACACACATGGTCACCATGAGTCAGAGTCAACTTGACTGAAATTTGCTTTTGTTTTAACATAAACCAAAAAAAAAAAAAAAAAACTTAATTCCATCAATTCAGTTCTGACTTATAGCGACCCCTCCTTGGGTTTCCAAGGTGGTATCTCTATGGAAGTAGATTACCCAGTCTTCCTTCCAAGCAGTGGCTGGTGGTATTTGAATCACCAGCCTTCCAGTTAGCAGTCAAATGCACTGACTGTTATAGCCCTGGGAAATTAGTAGTCTTCTCATCTTCCAAAGATCCTTTCATTTAAAGCAGGGTTCTCCCTTTAATTGCATGCTCTGATTCCTCTCACTATATCCATACTTGATGTTAATGCCTAAAACTTACCCTGACTTTTTCTCTTGTCCTTGCTCTTCAAATAAACCCTGGATTTCCTTCCTGTTATGGATTGAATTGTGGATTGAATCCCCCCCACACACCACCAAATTTTTGTTGAAGTCTTAATCACTGGCACCTATGAACAGGATCTTGTTTGGAAATAGGGTCTTTGAAGGTATTATCAGTTATCATGAGGTCATAACTAAAGTAGGGTGGGTCCTAATCCAATCTGAATGATGTCCTTATGAAAGAGAAGAGACAGAGAGAGGGAAGATGACCATGCGACAGACATAATCTGTCATATAGTGGAAACCATAAAAAGAAAAATAATGGTATGTGTGTACACAAGCTTGTGTGTATAGAGTGCAGAGTACTAGCCAACAAGAACATACTCTTCTCCCCACCATTACCTGAACAGAACCTTGGGAATGGCTTTAGGAAGAACAGAAGATGACATAGATTTAGAAGCAACATGGATATCCAATGGCTTTTCCTATCATTTCTCCCATCAGAATAGACATCCTGGCTCAACACTGGACCAAAATTTAAGTTCATTATACACTTGCCACCACTCGTCTATCAGTGTGTTATACGTGGTGGCTTGTGTGTTGCTGTGATACAAGAAGTTATGCCACCAGTATTTCAAATACCAGCATGGTCACCCATGGTGGGCAGGTTTCAGCAGAGCTTCCAGACTAAGACTGGGAATAAGGACATGGCAGTTCACTTCTGAAAAAATTGGCCACAGAAAAGCTTATGAATAGCAGTGAAAGACTAATATAGTGCTTGAAAACTTATGAATAACAGGGAAACACTGCCTGATACAGTGTCAGAAGATGACCCTCTCAGGTTGGAAGGTACTCAAAACACAACTGAGGAAGAGCTGCTCCCTCAAAGTAGAGTCAATCTTAATGATGTGGATGGAGTAAAGCTTTCAGGACCTTCATTTGCTGATGTGGCATGACTCAAAATGAGAATAAAAAGCTGCAAACAACCATTAATAATCAGAACGTGGAATGTATGAAGTATGAATCAAGGAAAATTGGAAGTTGTCAGAAATGAAATGTAACACATTTCAATCAATATCCTATACACTAATGATTTAAAATGGACTGATATTGGCCACTTTGAATCAGACAACCACATGGTCTACTATGCTGGGAATGACAAATTGAAGAGGAATGGTGTCCTATTCATTGTCAAAACTTCATAGTCTAAAATCAGGAAAGTTGTGCATCAGAGTTGTATCCTTTCAGTATAATTATTCAGTCTTTATGCTGAGCAAATAATCTGAGAAGCTGGACTATATGAAGCAAAATGCAGCATCAGGATTGGAGGAAGACTCATTAACAATTTCTGATAGCAGATGATACAACCTTGCATTCTGAAAGTGAAGGAGACTTGAAGCACTTACTGATGAAGATCAAAGAGCACAGCCTTCAGCATGGATTGCACCTCAACATAAAGAAAATTAAAATCCTCACAACTGGACCAATAAGCAACATCACAATAAATGGAGAAAAGATTAAAGTTGTCAAGTATTTCATTGTACTTGGATCCACAATCAACACCCATGGAAGCAGCAGTCAAGATATCAAATAATGTAGTGCACTGGGTAAGTCTGCAAAAAAAAAAAAAAAAAAAAAAAAACCCCACCTCTCTAAAGAGCAAAAATGTCACTTTGAAGACTAAGGTGAGCCTGACCCAAGCCATGGTATTTTCAGTAGCCTCATATGCAGGTGAAAGCTGGACAATGAATAAGACTGAAGAATGACTGAGGCATCTGAACTGTGGTGTTGGTGAAGAATACTGAAAATACCATGGACTGCCAGAAGAACAAACAAATCTGTCTTGGAAGAAGTACAGCTGGATTGCTCCTTAGAAGAGAGAATGTTAGACTTTCTCTCCTGTACTTTGGTCATGTTATCAGAAGGCACCAGTCCCTGGAGAAGGATATTATGCTTGCTAAAGAATGTCAGCAAAAAAAGGGAAGATCCTCAACAAGCTGGATTGACACAATGGCAGCAACAGTGGGATTAAGCAAAGCAATGATTGTGAAGCTGGTGCAAGACCAGGTATTGTTTCATTCTGTTGTACATAGGGTCGCTGAGTCAGAACCGACTCAATGGCAACTAACAACAACAAAAAATATACTTGGTACAATCCCAGCATCAACTCAAATTCTGTAGGTTTCAATCAGGGGATCCAATCTGGCTGCTCCTGGGCTGAGTCCAACTCCATAAAAAGCGGAGGATCCACTTTTTACAGTGATTAAAAAAATGTATTTGAATGTCTGCAGGCAGGGTATGCCCTCTTCAGCCTGTCAGTGTCTACCCACCTCTGTTGTCTTACAGCCACCTGCACCCTTTCACATACACATTACCTGCTGTGAGGCCCTGGCGGAGAACCCATTAGATTATACTTGGGACTTCCACTGCTGATGATAATGGCTATTCTTCACACATATATTTTCCTTTACTTGTTATCATGGAATCTTTTCACCAACTCTGTTGTCTTAAGAGGTTTCATGATGTTTTCTTCTCAGGCTCTTCTTCTACCTTTCATTGTACATTCCTTTTTATTGTTCACTCAGCCACAAAATCTAGTTGTTTGGGGGCTTGTCCTTGCTCATAGTTTTGTAAAGAGGGTGCTAGATTGACTCATTTGGCCTTTCGAGTGCAGTGATGTTGGACAAGTCATCTTGGAACTCTGGCCTCACTTCCCCATCCCAAAGTGAAGGAGTGAGGGTGAATGAACTCAGTGTCCTACCAACTGTCACATGCCACACTTTTCTGATTTTTTTTTTTAAGCCACAATCTAAATGAAAGAAAAAGGCAGGGAAACTGTAACACCCATTTCCTTCACTCAACAAAGAACATAGACATATATACTTTATCAGAAAATAGCGACCAGGCTCCACCCAGAGGCGGAGAAGCTAATATACTGGAGGCCCCTAATGGGCTAAAGTTAAGTCCAGGTCACATGGACTGGCCTGAACTGGCCACTAGATAGCTGGTTATCAGGGCAAGTGGATCCTCTGACTCACAGCAGGCAGGTCAGCCCGTAATCAAGCTGCAGAAGGAAATGCAGCAGTTTGGGAGTAAGATCTGGCTGTTTGCTCCTATATAAAGATTCCATCCAAGAAAACCCTAGGTGGCAGTTCTGCTCTGTCTCATGGGGTCACCGTGAGTCGAAATCAACTTGATGCACCTAACAACAACAGCATGAAGAAAGACAAGCCCTGTTGGCCTTTCCCAGTCCTGCCTGTTATCTGCATGGGTTGAAAGGTCCAGGGCCTGAATGATTGTAGAACAAGATTTTTGGAGCCTACAGCCTGGATATCAACACCAGCCTTTTCTTTGGTGTCCACACTGATTCCATCAATAACCCAGATGATTTTCTTCTCCACCGCATTAGGAAGCTAATCTCCTTCAGTTTTCTGAGCCTTTTGATGATCCTCACAGGTTCTCACCTCAGTTTCCTCATCTGTAAAATGGGCATAATCACAGAAATGCCCTGAGACACAGGAGTCCTGAACGAGGAGATGCAAGTGAAGCCCTTGACACAGAGCGTGCCCTAATGATATTCCCATTCCTTGTGCCCCTGCTGAAAAGGATGAACGTGACTCTACTTCCCAGGAAGGAGTTGAAATTCTTTGTGAAAATTACCAAGTGTCCTAAGAAGGAACGGCAAACAAGTAGATGCAGGGACCCCGTGGATTTTTTACAGGTAACGAACGATTCCCAGACCACCATCAGCCTGGAATCCAGCGAGGCAAACCAGCCCCCTAAAGCTTTGACGAACAAGGAGATTTGTGCTCAAGGCATCACCTTTGTTTTTGCTGGATATCACCTCAAATTCAACCCTCACCTTTATAGTGAAGCTTTGAGAGAAAATTGACAGTGCCTTGACTAAACAAGGCAGACCCCACCCACGAGGTCCTCTTCCAGATGGAGTATCTGGACATGGTGGTGAATGAGACCCCCTAGATCTTCCCTCTGGGGGAATGTCTGGAGAGAGTTATCTGTGGAGATAAATGGGGTGACGATTTCCAAGGGTACAGTGGTGGTAATTCCCACCTACATCCTGCATCATGATCCTGAGTACTAGCTCAAGCCAGAGGAGTTCCATCCTGGGGGTTCAGTAAGGACAACAAGGAGGGGCTGAACTCCTACGTATTGCTCCTGTTTGGGGCTGGGCCTCAGAACTGCATCAGCTTGAGGTTCGAGCTCCTCTCTGTGAAGGTCTCTCTTCATCCTGCTCCTGCAGAACTTCTCATTGGAGATGTGCAAAGAAACCCCAGGGCCTCTAGAACTGGACATCAGCAGCTTCATGATGCCTACAAAACCCATCTTGCTGAAGCTCACCCCAGAACAAGGGCTGTGTCTCAGGAGTGAAAAGTAAGGCCTCCAGGCCAAAGAAACTCCATCCACCCAAGTACACCCAATGAGCTGAAGGATCTGGGGGCTCCAGGAAGAACATTCTCCTGGGTTGCACTGAGTTACCTGTTGGCCTCTCTCCCCCCAAAGCCCATCAGTGCCTGGAGAACCCTACCCCACCTCCCACACTCACATAAAAACAAAGCTTGGTCTGGGAAAAAAAAATGAGCATGTAGTAAGTGATGGGGATATGGTGGTGAATAAAAGAGGCAAGGTCATTGCCTCTATTAGAGGAAAAACAATAAACAAACAAATTAAGAATGTCAGATTTGTGATAAATGCTATGAAAGAAATAAAGTAACTTAATAAAGAATGGCTGAGTAGTGACAAATGTGGCCATGTAAGGAGATGACATTTGAGCTGTGACCTGAATGAGAAGCAACAGCAGAAGAAGTCTTGTGAGGAGCCTTCAAAGTAGAGGGGGCAACAAGTGCAAAGGCCACAAGGCAGGAATGAGTTTGATGTGTTTGAGAAAAAAAAAGCAGGTCAATGTGTCTGCTGGAGTGCACTGAGCAAGGGAGTGACAGGTACAAGGAGAGATCAAATCATGAAAGGTCCACAAATGGACCTTTATGATGGGAATTCACTGGAGCATTGTAAGCAGTGAACTGACATGAGACTGTCTATGTGGTAGGAAGCGGGTATGTGTGGAAGCAGGGAGACCTACTTAGGATACTATTGGAACAGCCTGGGGCAGTGAAGAGGGAGAGAAATGTAGGTACATTTGGTTATATTTTGGAGATGGACCTAGCAGGACTTACTGACAGATGGCAGGTGGGGGTGAGTAACATGGAATCTCTCCTGTGCTTCTGGACTGAGGAACTGAATGGATGCTGGTGTCACAAGAGCGGGTATTAATTAGCAGACCTTACAACCACAAGCATTAAATCCAACAGCCCTTTCCATCTTCTTCTTACATTTCCCTACTCACCTCATAAACACTGGATAAGACAGTTTTCTTTTCCCACTCACCATATAATTATCAATTGCCTACTACATTTCAGACACTATTTAAAACTATTTGGTTAATTTTAATTATGGTTATTTTAAACATCTTGAATTGAAGCCTACTTCCTCAGTAATCTAAGCTACTGATGAAATAGATTCTTTTTTAGCATTGGCAGGCTATTTCCAACAAATGAAGATGCCTACTCTTCATGACAGCTGTGGGTAAACAGTTTTGATTCCCAATTTATAATTTTCTAGGAAATTCACAGGAGACAGCCAGAGTAAGTTTGGGGATGCTTTGCCCTGTCAAACTCTATGTCAAGCTGCACAGCTCAGGTCTCTCAATTGAAATTTTCATTTGCTAGATAGGAAAGACTGGCGGGTCAAACCCACCATCCACCCATCAGAAGGAAGGTCGGGCAATCTACTTCCGCAGTGATACTGCCTCGGAAACCCAAGGAGGGGTCACTATCAGTCAGTGTGTTTGTTTTTTTTGGTTAGTTAGGAAAAGCATGGAGTCATACTACTCTTCTGGGGTTCATCACAGTGTCTATTAGGAAAGGTACTCAGTCTGATCAGTGCCTTACAACTTATTACCCTCATCACAGCTTTTGTAGCATATAAATCTGAATATGCTTCATGCAGAGTTTTTAGATATGTAAACCTACAGCTGAGATCATTATTTATTAAACTTCATGTTGTTGTTATGTGCCATTGAGTCGAACCCGACTCATAGCGAACCCTCCTTGGGTTTCCGAGGCAGTATCACTACAGAAGTAGATTGCCCAACTTTCCTTCCGAGGAGTGGCTGGTGGGCTTGAACTTCCAGCCTTTTGATTAGCAGTCAAGTGCCTTAGGTACTATGCTACCAGAGCTCCCAAACTTCATGTGGAGTGATGCTAATGAATTGAGACCCTTTATATAAGGGGAGAAAAAAGTGAAGTCTCTTTAACAAACTCGGAAAAAACAAAACAAAATATGAAATCTCTATAACAAATTAATATGGGCTCTAAAACTCACTAAGTCACTGGGTGGTACAACCCATTTTAGATGTTTAGATGCTATGCAAAAGGCTGGAGGTTTGAGTCTACACAGAGGCACCTTGGAAGAGGCACCTGGTGATCTTTTTCCAAAAAATCAGCCATTGAAAACCCTGAGGAGCACATTTCTATGACACACATGGAGTCAACTGATGGCAATTTTATTTTTCCACTCACACATGTGTTTTGTTCTACTCATAAACCCTGACTTTTTCAAGTGTGTGAATATCTCTGCTCTTTTGGAATTACCATTTTAAGACCCTTCAGCTAACAGGTGCAAATCCATTCATTGAGGCTGGCTCACTTTCAAATGGCAAAGCCCTCATCTAGACTGAATGTTTTCAGCTGTCACTTGCAGACATTCTGCTCATTTCCACAGGAGATCTAGTGGAGGCCTAAGCTCATGTTCAGAATTCATGCCTAACATCAGTCACTTGTGTGACTGCAGCTACACTGGAAAATAATCTACTTCTCCTGGCTTGAACAGTACACAAAAGTCACCCCACACCCTAAGGTGACAGTTGTTATACCTGAGTAACAGGCTGGCAGGTCAATGTTCTTTCCTAGCATCGGGAATTTTCCTGAGGCCCAAAGGAGAGGAGGAATAAAAACATCCTATATCCAGCAACTGTGTCCAGCCACCTCCCCACAAGGTATTGGAAATGTGCAATTCAAGATCCAGCTCTTTCACCCACACAACTCACCTCCTTGTACCCCCAGTCATAAGGGAATCAGGCAGTCCCTTATCCCCAAACTCTGGACAGGAAGACTCATATCTTTTTCCCTTAAACAGATCTGCCTTGTGCTGAGCAGGGCGAAGGAAATTGATAGAGATGGTGGAGTTGGGAGAGGGCAGTAGAAATATAACTTCTAATACTGCTGGTTGGGAGCTCTAATGGTGTAGTGCCTAAGACATTTGACTGCTAACCAGAAGGCTGGCAATTCAAACCCACAAGCCACTTCTTGGAAAGAAGACTGGGCAATTTAATACTGCTAGTAAGACTAAGGTGGCGAAAAGTTCTCTTGTCCTTTTTAAGAGATAAACATGTACGCAAATAAATAAGGTTAACATTTTTTAAGTGATGACTGTGCTAGGCTCCATGTTAAATATTGTTTTCACATCTTCTCATTTAAGCCTCATAATAATCATGTGAAATAGTTACTATTATTATCCTCATGTTACAGATGAGAAATCTGAGGCATAAAAAGGTAAGATATTAACTTTCCCAAGTCAAAGTAAGGAAGCCACATTGTAAACTCTGGATTTGATTCCAGAATTCTCATTTATAACAAGTGTATTATTAGCATAATACCCAGTACAAGTGTGTTACAGAAAGGCAGGGGTCTACATGAGTTTAGAAAGATGCCAAATAAGAAGAATGTCCAGGAGAACAAAGGAACATGTATTCTGATCAATAGACATAAGCATTCCATTCTGCTCTGGTATAAATTTGCAATAAGATTAATCAGTCAATTGACTTCCAAGATGCCTCTGGGTGGGTTCGAACCACCACCCTTTTGGATTAGTAGTTGAGCACTTCACCACCCAAGGACTTCAGTAGTATTAATGGGACATGTTTCTGTTATTTGATAATTAACAGCCTGGTTTCTGTTATTTGATAATTAAATCAGAATAGATGATCGGAAAATAAGTAGTTATGGTCAAGAAAATTATTTTATGCAGTGATTAGAACTGAATTCCTGACATGTCACAGCCTTGTGTAGTCTAATGGAGACAGAGCCCTGATGATGTAACGGTTAAGAGCTTAGCTGCTAACTGAAAGGTTCAACAGTTCAAACCCACCAGTGGCTTTGCAGGGAAAAAGATCTCGCAATTTTATGGAGCAGTTCTACTCTGTCCTACAGTGTTGCTATAAGTCAGAATCGGCTCCATGACAAATAGTAGCAACCAATCTAATGGAAGCATGCTTTGACTAACAGATTATCAGCTGAAGCACCCCATAACTCCAGATGTATCCTCCTCTGCCTCTCAGCTACTCTACTTTCACTTTGGGACCTCTGAGTTCATATCCTATTCATTGCCTCTTATTTCACTAAGATTGCAGTATCCTTATTTCTAATATCAGCCCAGGACCCTGACTTCCATTCATCATGGCTCTCTTTGTTTAAATATTTGCCATCAGTGTTCTTGAACTTGGGCTACCTCATAATGCACATTAATCCATAAAATGGACTCTTTTTTTTTTTTTTTGACAGTGCATACTCAGAACAAAGAAATACTGTTGAAAGAAATAAAAGGACTTTGGTGTCAGACAGACTTGGATTGGCTCTCAAACTCCATTACTCACTAGCTATGACCAAGTCTTGAGAACCAACAGTATTTCCTGTGAAAATAGGGAAAATACCTGGCATTCTACAGGCTTGTTGGGACTAAATGAAATGATGAAAGGGTCAAGGGTCTATAGCAATGTTGCAATATTTTAACACTCTCATGAGCCCTTAGCTTTTTCTCTCAGAGCTGCTTATATGAACTTCTAGACTAGGGGTCAGCAAACTATTTCTGTAAAGGTCCATATAGTAAATATCTTAGGCTTTGTGAGCCACAAAGGCTCTATCACAACTACTCAACTCTGCCACTATAGTACAATAGCAGCCATTGACAATGTGTAAACAAATAAGCATGGCTGTGTTCCAATAAAACTTTATTTACAAAAACAGACAGCAGGCCAGATTTGGCCCACATAGTTTGCCAACCCTTGCTCTAGATAGAGTTAATAATACTAACAGAGAAGGACAACATAGCACTTGTGCCAGCGGTCTGAGTTTTATTCTCATGGTTACAAGAGACTTTAAGGTTGCAAGTCATTTTAAGGTTGACAAATTTTTAACTATTATATTATTATAAATATTACATTATAATATAGTTTAAGTTATATCAATATTTATAAATATAACAATTTAATGTACACAGTAACATTTGTTTTCAATGAAAATTTTTTATATTTTCAACTGTGCAAACTTTTAGATTTTCCATCAAAGACAGCTTGAGTCACACATCTTATTTTACAACAAAGCCAGTACTTGCTCTCTAATAGGCCAGCCACCTCTTTTACCAGGCTTATATCTGAGTTCATCTTCATTATCAGAGAAATTCAAAAAGATGTGCTATATAGGCTTTAGAGACAATTCTATGAAAGAGTTCTAATAAAGATGGGCCAATCCTGGTCCAACAGACTAGTCCAACCAGCCTTCTAATCCTGGACCAATAAGTGACTCCAACCCTTGTCAAACATTATGCCAAGATACATAATGTGTATCTTCTGTGATACAGAAGAGGACATGAGAAAACAAAATTCAATAAATAGTAATGTCAACCTTTCATTTTAGATGTTAAATATAAGGAGTCTGCGTCCTGGCCAAAACCTTAGGTGTGAAGCACAGCTATCAATGTCTGTGGGAATTCACCAAGTACCTACTAAGTGCCATTTCATCTCCAAAGAATGCTCAAGGTAAATCATGCCCATTTTGCATTTAAAGGTAGTCAAATGATTTAGGTACCTGGCCAAGTTCATCTCAATTGTAGTTAATCAAGCTGGAATTAAAATGCTGGACTTCCAGCTCTGGAGGATCATGCTGCTTACACCATGCCAAGATGCTTCCTTCAAAGACTAAGAAAATAATTTTATATTTACATCTATGTTTTATAACTAAAGCTGCTTTTACTTAATTACCAGCATTCAAGAAAATAAGCCACATTTTGAATTCAATTGTGCCTAATAATTTTCTGTTTAAACAAATATTTCAGCTACCATATGGGTTGTGAAGACTTTCCTGAGCAAGTCTGAAAATGTTTTGACTCTTTAAATTTCTTTCCCCTATAATAATAATAAAGGAGCTCTGGTAGCCCAGTGCCTAAGGCATCTGACTGCTAACCAGAACGTTGGTGGTCCAAACCCACCAGCCATTCCGCAGAACCAAGACTGGGCAATTTGCCTCCATAAAGATTTATGACCTCGGAAAGCAATGGGGATCGCTATGAGTCAGAATCCACTTGATGGCAGTGGGTACTATAATATTAAGGAGCTCTGGTGGCACAGGGCCTAAGGTGTTTGACTGCTAACCAGAAGGTTGGGAGTTCAAACCCGCCAGCCATTCCGTGGAAGGCTTAGTCAAGATAAAAAGATAATATGGATTTGGACAGCTCTTTTATTTTTAAGAGAGCTCTGGTGGCGTAGTGCCTAAGGCATTAGACTGCTAACCAGAAGGCTGGCAGTTCAAATCTACCAGCCGTTCCTTGGAAGGAAGATTGGGCAATCTATTTCCATAGAGATACCACCTCGAAAACCTAAAGAGGGGTCACTATGAGTCAGGATCAACTCAACAGCAGTGAGTTTGTTTAGTTTTGTTTGTTTGTTTTTAGTTTTAAAGATTCTTTAACTGATACATGAAAGCACATTTATAAAAAGGTACCAGCTTGGCGGTCCCTACTATGTGCCAGGACTTGTGTAAGTGCTTTATATATACTAACTTGTGTGACCAAAATCTTACTTAAAGGAAAATGTATGCCTTTTAGTGTATGTATTAGAAAATAAGGAAAACTAAAACAAATGAATCCAGCACAAAATTTGAGCAGGTAGAAAATAACCGTAAAATCAAAGAAAGGAGATAAAGGAGGAAATTAAAAAGATAAAGGCAGAAAGTAACCAAATGGGAAATTTAAAGAAAAAAAAAGAGTAATTAATGAAATTAAAAGTTGAAAAAAAAAAATAGACAAATCTAATCTGGCAACTATGGTCAAAACAAAACTAGAGATAAAATATAAACCAACATTTTGGATAAAAAAGGGTCTATATCTGCAAATACAGTGGAGAATAAAACAATTACAAGGGCATACTACTACAAGAGCATACTGTATTCAATCAACTTGAAAACATATTTTTTCAAGAAAATCATAAATAATTATGATTAACTCAAAAAACTGAATAGAACAATCACCATAAGAGAAAATGAAAAGATGGATAATTGTCCACCTCTGATAAAGACAGCCAGCCCTTTAGAATGATGGATGGAAGCTTCCCTTTAAATGAGAATTCCTAGAAATCCTACATTAAACTTTCCACAGCAAACTCATTGGCCAGAATTTAGTCACATGGCCAAGAAAATTAGGAGAATGTAATCTTTTTGCAGGAAGGGAGATAAAATGATGGAAATGAAAAATGGATTAATAGATATTGGGAAATGGCTAGAAATATCTTACCACAGCCAAGAACGAATAGATACAATAATGGAAGAAAAATAACAGTTTTCCTTTCTTTCTTTCTTTTTTAAAGCAACAAAAATAAAATCAACAGGAAATGAGCAATTGTGTTAAAAAAAAAAATCAACTTTATTTAAGAACTCAATGAAAGTATTAAAAAAAAACAAAAAAAAAACAAACCCAAACTCACTGCTGTTGAGTCAGATCCGATTCTTAGTGACCTCTCCCTGGGTTTCCCAGGAGGTATCACTACCGGAAGGAGAATGCCCAACCTTCCTTCCGAGGAGTGGCTGGTGGGTTTGAACCACCAGCCTTCTGGTTAAGAGTCAAATGCCTTAGGCGCTATGCCACCAGAGCAAGGGACGACTTGATATACACAGACACTAATGCTTCCCAAATTAATCAGTGAAGTAAATATAATGCAGTTAAGGAATGAATTGTGCTCTCCCAAAGTATGTGTTTGAACCCTAACCCCCATACCTGTGGAAATGATCCCATTTGGGAATAGGGTTTCCTTTATTCTGTAAATGAGGCCATCATCAGTGTAGGAAATGTCTTAATCTCTTTTGAGATAAAAAGAGCAGCTCTGGTGGCCTAGTGCCTAAGGCATTTGACTGCTTAAGGGAAAGAAGAAAGAACAAATGCACAAATGGGGGAAAATAGCTGCCACGCAGAGATCACAGAGAAACCTCCGGAAGCAGGCACAGAGAAGCTGAGACAAGGAGTTCTCCCCTCAGAGTGGACAGTGTGCTCTTCCCTAGGCAGTACCTTGAATTCAGACTGCTATCCTCCTAAACTCTGAGAAATAATTTTTTGTTCATTAAAGCCATCCACTTGTGGTATTTCTGCTACAGCAGCACTGGAGAACTGAGACAAATACCAATCAAAATCACAAGAGGATAATCTTATAGAATTTTTCAAGATTGTTACAAAGTTCATATGGAAAATAAAATTCACAGGTAAGGAAGATAAAATTCAAAGAGTAGACAAACTTTGACAAAGAAACATTGTGAGAGAACAATTGCTCTCACTGTTGTATCAAAACATAGTTGAAAGCTATTGCAATTAATGCAGTGTGATATTTGGCTCAGGAAGAGATAAATAGATCTATACAACACTCTCTATATAATAATCTATTTATGTTAATTTAATTTATGCTAATAAAGAAGCATTTCCAATCAGTGAGGGAAACTTGTACATCATAGTAAATGAATCAGAACAATTGGAAAAAGTCAAGTTATACCCATATGGTATCTTACTTAATTCTCACAACATCACCAGTTAATGTTATATAAACTGGGGCATTTAACTAAGGAATAACAGATGCAGACAGATAGGGGATATAATGCATAGTTCTGTTTGTTGATACATGGAGTCTTGGGCAACACAGCTAATATGCTCAACCACTAACTGAAAGGTTGGAGGTTCCAGGATACCCAGAGGTGCCTCAGAACAAAGGCCTGGCAATCCAGTTCAAAAAAACAAACCAAACTCTGCCATGGAGTTGATTCTAACTCATAGTAACCCCCACTGGGTTTCTAATATATAAAATCTTTCTATATCTTTACAGAAGCAAACCGACTCAACTTTCTCCCACGGAGTGGCTGGTGGGTTCAAACCACCGACACTTTGGCTAGCAGCCAAAAGCCTTAACCACTACACCACCAGAACTCCTTATTTCAAAAAAGAAAGAAAAAAAAAAAAAACAGCCACTAAAAACTCTATGGAGCACAGTTCTATTCTGACACACCAGAGGTCACCATAAGTAGGAACTGACTCACCAGTAACTGGAACTGGTCCTATTTTATGCAAGTAAGGCATAGAAATCCTCTTCATCAAAGTGAATGATTATAAATCTGCAGGAATGAAAGAAAGCCATATAGGTAACAAAACCAACAAGTAAGAAAATCAATTTAAATTAATACAGAAGGAAAAGCAAACCAATCCACCCAAACACAAACCTTATACATGTGAGAGCCACGTGAAAAATGTTTTCTGAAAATGTTCTTCTTGTTGTTGTTGTTGTTATGTGCCGTCTAGTCAAACCCGACTCATAGCGACCCCTCCTTGGGTTTCCGAGGCAGTATCACTACAGAAGTAGGATTGCCCAACCTTCCTTCCGAGGAGTGGCTGGTGGGTTTGAACCGCCAGCCGTCTGGTTAGCAGGCAAGTGTCTTAGCCACTATGCTACCAGAGCTCCCTTAGGATATCTCAATTATGTGGATTATGATCTATTCAGACTTTTAAATGCAGTTATAAACCCCTGCCAGCCACTACATCACCTGTGCTGTAACAGCCATCTAAGCAGAGGCCTGAAATGGAACAGCTGAGTGAGCAGTGAGGTCAGCAGCTATGTGTGGTGGTACACAGGAGAGCAGGCTCTGTTATGCTCTACTATTACTGGGTGGTTCAAATGCCAGCAAGCCAGGCACAAGAGTGTGAACCGAGCTCAGGAACTTTCAGTAGCAGAAGTTACATTAGCATTTCTGCACATTAGTGAGATGCACACAGTTCCTTACAAAACAAACAAACCCCAGCAAAATGATTTTGCATATTGAATTCATTTTACTCTTTTGAAGAGTACACCTACATAATTAATGCAGTGTGATCACAATTATGTTGAAAAAACTATGCAAATATGAAAAAAATGACAACTGATACAAGTGAAGTGATAATAATAGCTGTCCTTGGCTGTTGGGTAATTATTTTATACCCTTCTATTTTTTTCTATTGAATAATTAGTTACATACTTGAAAAGAGATACTTTAATAAATAAAATTTCTGAAATCAAAGCTCTATAGCTTCCAAGACAAATTATTAGACCTTATGGCAGTCCAGTAAATTATATAGTTAGGAGATAAATATATTTAACTTTGTAGCTGTCATATATTGAGAATTTGGAAAAAGATGTCACATGTATATATATAATCTCATATCACCAAAAAATAACTAAGAAGAAGTGAATAAGATTTATGTTTATGAAGAAAATATATACCTAATAAATGGAGAGGCATAGTTTATTTCTGCATGGAATACTCAATACTATAGAGATGTCAATTCTTTCTACATTAATGCATGATTAACATGTAGTTTCAATAAAAATTCCAGAGACATTTTGCTTTAGAAACTGGCATGTAAAATTCTAATTCCATCTGGAAGAAGAGTAGAGAAGAAAATTGTTAAATAAGAAAAAAAAAAAAAAGAATAATGAGGAAATACTTATCTTTTCAGAAAGTACTATAAAATGACAGTAATTAGAACAACTTTGGACAGTCATAGATAAAGCAAAGAGATGATAAAAGGCAGAGAGACCAGAACTTTGTGTATGTAGGAATGATTATATGATAAAAGAAGCATTTCAAATATGGGAATAACAGCCTGATGAGGCTGAGAATGGTATTCGAAGTAAAAAAAAATGAAGAGCCCAACTTCAAGTCAAAAATGGGAAGACCCTCAAGGAGATGGAATGACACAGTGGCTGCATCGATGGGCTCAAGCACAGCAAGGATTGTGGAGATGGCACAGACCCAGGCGGTATTTCATTCTGTTGCACAGATAACCTCTATGAGTCAAAACTGACTCAATGGTGCTTACAACAGCCTAAAGGAACATGTAAAAGATATATTGTGTGTGTGGACTGATGATCAGATTGATTAATAAATGATAAATCTATGCAGGTAGTAGTTTGGAAAATCAAGAATTTATTTTATAATCTCAGGGTGAAGAAGGCTATCCTAAACTAAAACTCAAAAGATAATGAAATAAAATCAGCAGTTTTAATGATACAAAAAGGAAATCCCTTTGTAAAATATTGTAAAAGAAATTGAAAGGTGAACCCCAGACTGGGAGAAAAATATTTGCAACATACCTGATAGACAAAGGATTACTATTAAAAAAATAAGCAATCCTGATATAAACAGATACTCCATAAAAGAAGAAATACTTTAATGTTGCTAGCTGCTTATTATTATTATGTTTGTGTGTCAACTTGGCTGGGCCTGGCTGAGTGGCTGGGCAGCTGGTGGTAGTTATTCCCCATGATGAGGCTGGCAATCAACTCCATGGTGGGATCTACCATAAGCAGCTGAGTAGCTGCCTTTGGGATATGGTCTGCTTCCTGTATATAAAGAGAAGCCTTGGGAATGGTCTCTAGCTTATGGAACACTTAGACCCTGCATGTAGCCATGTCATTGCTCAGCAGCCATGTCATAGCTCTGCTAACCTTGGGACTTACGATGGACTTAAGTTAATGGTCTGCCATGTGGTTTGGTAATATCGGGACTGTGCCTTTTTACTTGTCAACCTTGGAGCTTCTCAGCCTCAGCAGCCAGCAGCTGTCTGAGTGAAGAAACGCCTCTAGTTCCAGTGGGCCAGGAGCAGGAGGCAGAGCTGGACATCAAGGTTGAGGGGCTTTCACACAGCCCCTAGAACCTGGCACTTTGACCTTGGACTTAAAGCTTCCAAATTGTAAGAATAAACTCCTGTTAAGGCCATCCCCTTTGCAGTATATTTCTGTCAGAGTGGCACTAGGTAACCAGAACACTGCTGTTTCACAATGGAACAAAACATTTTCTGTTCCTGTGCCACCCCCATGATTGGCTATGTGATTTTCTTTTTTAAAAAAATTAATTAATTATTTTTTTTATTGTGATTTGGGTGAAAATTTACAGAGCAAATTCACTTTCCATACAGCAGTTCACATACACTTTGTCTCATGACAGTGACCACAATTTACCACAATGCAACATCTCCCCTCATACTTCCTCCCAATAGCTACCTCTTCCCTGTGTCCATCCCTCTATGCACTCCTGCCCCCTGAGCTGTCTCCCTGTGGCTATGTGATTTGCAGAAGTAGATTGCCAGGCCTTTCTTCCTAGTCCATCTTAGTCTGGAAGCTCTACTGAAACCTATTCAGCATCCTAGCAACATGCAAGCCTCCACTGACAGATGGGTGGCGGCCTCACATGAGGTATATTGGCCAGGAATCAAACCTGGGTCTCCCACATGGAAGGCAGGCAGAGAAAAACTGATTAAAAAAAAAAAAAAAAACTCATTGACGCCAATAACTTTATCCATTTATATTTTAACCCAACAATCATTGTGAAACATTTCAAGAAATTAATCTGGTAATCCCCAAAACAAAGGGCCCTGTTCCCCAACATATTTACCAAAGAATGCATCTTTTACCATGATAAAAAAAAAAAAAAAAAAAAAAAACTCATTGACGCCAATAACTTTATCCATTTATATTTTAACCCAACAATCATTGTGAAACATTTCAAGAAATTAATCTGGTAATCCCCAAAACAAAGGAGACCTGGGGGCACAATGGTTAAGTGCTTGGCAGCTAACCAAAAGGTTGGCAGTTCAAACCTACCCAGCTTCTCCAAGGGAAAAAGACCTGGTAATCTGCTTCCATTAAGATGATAGCCCAGAAATCCTGTGGAGTTTTACTCTGTTACATGGAATCGCTTGACTCAAAGATCAATTTAATGGCACCTAACAACAACAACAAAATAGTGGTTCAGAAGCTCCTAAGGATGTAAGCATAAGAGTTAAGGAAACAGCTATTAGGATAGGTAACTAGAAGTCTCTGCCACAATCCAGTATTTTCCTCTTTAGCACTCTCCTCATCCATATCCCCAAATTTTCCAAATCAAGCTTTTTTTAAAAAAAAATATTTCTTATTGTCATGAGTGTATGTATATAACAAAATAGTTGCCAGCATTTTTAACATATACAATTCAGTGACATTAATAATGTTCATCATGCTGGGTAACCATTACCATCAAATGGGTTTTCTTAGTCATGAAAGCATCATTAGACCTACATCAAACAGTTGGTAGAGAAAACTAGAAATCCCAGTCTCCTTCACCATCATTGCTTTGTTTGCAGCTACATGATGTGGCATTTGAGCATATCCCAGTCACTCACTACTGCAAGGATATCTTCTTTAGGCTCACATTCACAAACTCAGCATGTTTCCCAAAGCAGAGTACTATTCTAGTATGGCTGTGTCTGCACAAGCTTCCTTCCTAACTCCCCTCTGCTGCACGACCAGCTTTGCCTTGTGTGAGCTCAGCCCAGAGGCCCAGACCACCTCTTCCTTCCTGCTGAATTCCCCTCTCTGCCCTTGGTGTCTCACTTTTCTAGTGCTACTGTAAGAGAAATAAGCCTGCAGGAGTCTCCAGACTTGCTAGCACCTCACAATTGCATGAGACAATTCCTTGAAGTAAATCTCTCTCTACCATATAAATATGGCTCTGTTTCTCTAAAGAATCCTGAAACAGTTTGTGTGGTGATTAAAGTTGTGTGTCAACTTGGCTGGGCCATAATTCTCAGTGGTTTGGCAGTTATGTGATGATGTAATTATCCTCCATGAGGTGATCAGTCAATAATCTTTCCCCAGCAACTCCCATCATTTCCCAATGGACTCATGAACAAAGTGGTCATGGTGGCAGGGATAGAGGTTCATATGGGCTTCCTTCACTCACCAAGGCTGACTTGGCTGCAGCCACTGTTGAGTGCCCACTCTGCCAGCAGCAAAGACCAATACTGACTCCTCAACATGGTATCATTCCTTGAGTCAACCAGCCAGCAACCTGGTGGCAGGTTGATTACATTGGACTTTTTCCACCATAGAAAGGGCAGCATTCCATTCTTACTGGGATACACATTTACTCTGGATACAGATTTGCCTTCCCTGCATGCAATGCCTCTGCCAAAACTACCACTCACGGACTCACAGAATGCCTTTTCCACTGTCACAGTATCCCACACAGTATTGCCTCAGATGGAGAGACTCCACAGCAAACAAAGTATCATAACGGGCCCATGCTCATGGAATTCACTTGTTTTACCATGTACTCCCTCATCCTGAAGCACCTAGCTTGATAGAATAACAGAATGGCATTCTAAAGACATTATTACAGCACCCGCTAGGTGGTAATACCTTGCAGGGTTTGGGCAATGTTCTCCAAGAGGCTGTACATGCTCTAAAACAGCACCCAATACATGGTGCTGATTTCTCCCATAGCCAGGACTCACGGTTCCAGAAATCAAGAGGTTGAGATGAGAGTGGCACCACTCACTATTACCCCTAAAGATCCACTTGCAATTTTTTTTCTTCCTGTCCCTATAATCCTTGGTCTGTGGGTCTAGAGGTACTACTTCCAAAGAGAGGAATGCTCACATCCGGAGACACAACACAGATTCCACTGAAATTAAGAATGCTATCTCACCACTTTGGGCTCCTCATGCCTCTGGATCAACAGGAAAAGAAGAAGGGAGTCATTAAATTGGCTGGTGTAATTGACCCTGACTACCAAGGGGAAATAGGATTGATATTGCATACCTAAAAAACAAACGTCACCAGAGCTCCCAGAGGGAAAAACAGTATGTTGGGAATACAGGAGATCCCTTAAGGCATCTCTTAGTATTACCATACCCTCTGATTAAAGTCAATGGAAAACTACAGCAATCCAGTTTTGACATGAATACTAATGGCCTAAACCCTTCAAGAATGAACGACTAGGCAGAGGCATTCGACTGTGTGGATCATAACAAATTATGGACAACACTGACAAGAATGGGAATTCCAGAGCACTTAAGTGTGCTCATGAGGAACCTGAACATAGAGCAAGAGGCCAAGAGGATGTTGCTTGATTCAAAATAAGAAAAGGCGTGCATCAGAGTTGGATCCTTTCACTATACTATTCAATATCTTCATGAGCAAATTATCAGAGAAGCTGGATCATATGAAGAAGAACACAGCATTAGGATTGGAGGAAGACTCATTAACAACCTGCCATTTCAGACGGCACAATCTTGCTTGCTGAAAGTGAGGATGACTTGAAGCACTTAGCGATGAAGATTAAAGACTACAGTCTGCAATGTGGATTACATCCCAACATAAAAAAAAAAAAAAAAGGAAAATCCTCACAACTGGACCAATAAGCAACAT
>NW_006921621.1:148969-157326 GCF_000298275.1 Orycteropus afer afer
TATCTTCTGTGTCTGTGTTAATTGGTTTCCCTTTTCTTTGTTGAAGAGGGTCTGTGCAGTCTTTCTGCCTAGTCCACCATCTTGCTGGAACCTCCTGGAATGTTCTTTAGAGGCGAGAATGGCCTGACTTCATCGCTCATACTTTAGTCACATTGTCAGAAGGGACCAGACATGACGGGTAAAGTAGGGGGTCAGCAAAAAAGAGGAAGACCCTCAACAAGATGGGTTGAAACTGTAGCTGCAATGATAGGCATTTCTCACGTGGCTTTCACATGTATAAGGTTTGTGTTTGGGTGGATGATAGGCTCAAGTATAGCAATGATTGTGAGAACAGTGCAGGACCAGGCAGTGTTTCATTCTGTTGTACACAGGATTGCTATGAGTTGTAATGGACTCGATGGCACCTAACAACAACATGTTGGTTGTATATTGTTATGTGTAATTACGATTATTTAATTGTCTTTATTTAGAGATTGTGTACAGTTTACAGAGATGTATACAGCTGCCAAGTTGACAACAGATGGACTGCGATGGTTAAGGCTGTATGTCAGCTTGACTGAGCCATGATTCTCAGTGGTTTGGTAGTTACATAATGATATAGTTTGGAAGTTATGTAATGATGTAATTTGGTAGTTATGATGAAATGATATAATCATCCTCCATGGTGTAATTTGATGTGATTAGCCAATCAGTTGTAAGGGGGATTTCATCTAGGGTTTGGCCCACATCCAATATATATATATATATATATATAGGCATTCTGACAAAATTTGCTCACTTGCTCTGAATCCTGCATCTGGCTTGTTATCATCTAACCTTCGGTTCTTGGGATTCCTCAGCCTCTAAAGCCTGTGAGCCAAGAGCCTACCATCTGACCCAAGGACTTGCTTGGCACTTGTCAACCTCTGCAACTACACAAGCCATTTTCTTGAGATAAATATCTCTCTCTCTCCATACGTACTTTTATATACATATGCTTCACTGGTTTTGCTTCTCTAGAAAACCCAGTCTAAGACAGTGTACTTTTCAGTTAGCTTAATATGTTAGGATTTGTTTATTTTTGCTAGATGCCTTTTATTTACTTATTTAAATTTTTTTTTGTGATTTGGGTGAAATTTACAAAGCAGATTCACTTTACATTCAATAGTTCATACACATTTTGCTTTCTGACACTGATTACAATCCTCACAATGAAACAATTCTCCTCTTATTTTCTCCTTGTTGTCACCCTTTCCCTGAGCCCTTCCTGCCTATGCATTCCTGCCTCCCAAGCTTTCTCCCTGTGCAAATGCTGCCCTTCTGTTCTCTCATGGTTGATTGTTCTAAGGAGTACATCTCCCTGGTGTAACTGTTCAGCTCATAGGCTTATCTATTGTTTGGCTGAAAGTTAGTCACAGAATGATTCCAGTTCCAGGCCCTAAAGGTCAAGGAGCCATATAGTCTCAGGGGTTTCACAAGTCTCTTTCTGACCAGTAATCCTCATCTTTATATGTTATTTTTAATTTTGTTCTATATTTTTTTTCCATTCTATCTAGGATCTCCAATTTTCATCCCTTTCCAAGTGGATGGCAGTGGTAGCCAGACACTATCTAGTTCTTCTGGTCTCAGGTCATATAGGCTCAGGTTCTCATGGTCCATTAGTCCTTTGCACTAAGTGTTTCCATG
Source organism: Orycteropus afer afer (assembly GCF_000298275.1). Classification (NCBI taxonomy): domain Eukaryota; kingdom Metazoa; phylum Chordata; class Mammalia; order Tubulidentata; family Orycteropodidae; genus Orycteropus; species Orycteropus afer. Next base: position 150,635 of record NW_006921621.1, read on the forward strand.
TGTATTTGACTTCCCCCACTCATCTTTTCTCTGAACGAGGGGGTGCAGCTTAGATGGCCACTCACAAGCTTTTAAGACCCCAGTTGCTACTCACCAAAGTAGAATATAGGACAATATTTTTGTGTACTGTGTTATGCCAACTGAGCTTGATGTTCTCAATGACCATGGTCCTAAGCCCACAAGCTCAGTGACTTACTCCCTCAAGGTTATTAGTTGTAGCTAAGAAGTTAACCTAACTTTGTCCCCTGTTAGCTCTACACTGCATATGGACATTTTTATAGCACATACAAAAATGCATGTAGGAATATCATCTGCCCAACCTATGGTGGTGGGTATATTCCCATTCACTTACACATACCTGATCTTCTAGCCTGTCTAGCTATGTATCCACTCATAGATTAGGGTTTGCTATTACTGACAATGCAGTTATTGCGTATAGAACCGTATTTACCTTTATTGTCTATACCTCTTGTGCACCTCTCCATGTCTCCCTTTTCCTTAGTGATATTGTGCTGGTCACATGGTTTTATGATATTGCCTTTCTCTTCACCCAAACTGTCTCTTAACTAGCAAGCAATTTTCCATCTTCTCCTGTGATAGTTGGAGCTGCGTGTCAACTTGGCTGGACCACAATTCTGTGTGGTTTAAGCTGTTGTGATGTGGTTATTCCCAGGATGGGATCAGATGATTATGTTTTGAGCAAGCAATCTGTTGAAAGGGAGTTTCCCTAGGGATGTGGCCTGCTTCCAGTACATCCAAGGACATCCTAGGAAGAGAGACATTCTTCTGAGGATCAGGATTCTGTTGTGCTGCCTACAACTGTCTGTGAGTGAACAGTCCACCATTCGGCCTGGAGATCTTGGATTCGTCATTCATTGGAGTCAACAGCTGGTGTACTGCATGCCAGCCTTGAGCTCCTCAGCCCCTGCAGTTGCAAGAGTTGGGAAAAGCCTCCAGCTTGACGTTTGATCCAGGACCTTTGGACTTGTCAGCTTCTATAAGTGTGTGAGCCATTTTCCTAAGATAAATTTCTCTCTATATATACATATATATATGTTTTCCTGGTTTTTGTTTCTCTAGAGAACCGAGCCTAACACACCTCACATCCCTGGTAATCAAAAAAGATGCTTTTCTTCCCTGTGTAAACCTTTCTTTGACTTTTATAATAATGGACTCACACAATATTTGTTCTTCTGTGACTGACCTATCTCACTCAGCATAGTGTCCTCCAAGTTCATCCACATTATCAAGTGATTTGCAGATTCCTCATTATCCATTAATATTGCACGGTATTCCATTATGTGTATGTGCCATAGTTTGGTTATCCGTTCATCAGTCGATGGGCACTTATTACACATTTTAGGATTACTATTAGGTTTTTAAAGTCAACATTGCAAGAAGCAAATTTCCTTCAGGCCCTTCAAACTGCATTGAAGCTGTGTGGCCATTATGTGAACACCTTGTTAATGACCCAAGGTTCAAATCTACTCAAGAATGTTGTTGTTGTTGTTATGTGCTGTTGAGTCAGACTCCACTCAAGAATAGGAGTTGAAAATTGTTGGTATTAGTTGCCTTTGAGTCAGGTCTGAGTCATGGCGACCTTAGATAACAGAATGAAACATTGCCCAGTGCTGTGGCATCTTCATGACTGTAGCCTCTATCTTTGCTACCATGTACATTGTTGAAAGAAAAGAATTAGTGTCCAACATTTAAAAATCAGAATATTTCAGATGAAAAACTGAATTTTCTGCTTGTCTTGAAAAATTAGACTACCTTTCCACATCCTGGGCCTGAATTCTTGCCTGGCAACAGATAATTGAAGCACTGTTTCTTGCTTGGTACTCTGTGATCATAAGCACATATGTAAATGTTGACACTGAAACTGCACAGCAGGGTCCAATGATAAGATAGGTCACACAAATAATTCAAGTATGCTTAAATAATTTCAAAATGATTATCCTAAAAGTAAAAGCCAAATTTAAAAATTCTCATTGAGGGTCCATGGGTTCCCAAGAATGCCAGCCCCTTCCCCAGTTGAAAAACATACCCTAAAGGAGTCCTAACCTGATTCACCAGGCAAACCCCCCAAATGTTTCAGGATCATACAAAACATTAGCTCCTATTAGGTCACCAGCTTCTTCAGGCCAATTCCCTCCTTGTGTTTCCATTACACTCAATACAACTTAATCTTTTTCAGATAATATTGTCATCATTTCTTTGTTTCCATAAGCAGATTATGAGTGATAGATGGAAAACTGATTAGTTCTATTGTTTACCTAGTGCTTGATCCATTATAACTGATTAATTAATGTTTATTTAACAGCACATCATCCTTCAGGACTCAGATTAAATGTCATTTATTTAAAGAAACTTTGCCTCACTTGAATAACTTGACCAAACCCCTGTTATGTTGCCCAAGAGATGGTGAACTTCTCATTGTTACCACCTGTTTCAGTGGTAGTTAATTAATTATTTGATGATATTACTTGTTTATCATTGTCTTCCCTACTAGATCATGAGGCCAGGATATATATTCCCATTCCCTTATGTACTCACCCCTTCTGTCCAGGGCAGTGCCCTGCAGTTACTTTGAAGAGGTTGGAGTTGCCACACTTGCCTCTCTTTGGTCTTATTCTTGACTAAGTATATATTAAAAACAGAGTTAAAATGCATTGGCTGAGAAGTGAAGAGACCACTTACATAAAAAGAGCATGAGTTTCATCATAAGGAAACTATAATTCATTTGTTTTTGTGACTCAGAGGTATTTTTGGTCATCATACTCTTTCCAATTATTTTCCAGATAGTATAGAGTCATTGTCTTATCTGAGAGAACTCACACAAGGCCATCAAATTTACAGAACATAATTTTAATAAATTATTTTGTTCATAAACAAATTATGCAATTTAAAGCTATTTTAAGACAACATAATTAGTTGCAACCTGCATAAACACAAGCCACTATGGTTTCAAGACTTTATGATTGCTGGCCTTCTCTTTTAAAAAAGGAGCAGGAAAGAAAAATGAGAGCTAAAACTTCTCAAAAAAGTATCATGTCTCTCCTTTCAGTTTCTATCAATCTTCTGTAATGGTATAGCCCTTGATCAAGTTGAGCAAAAGGAGAAATATTTCTATGGAGTTAAAACTCAGACAACAGTGGGGTGAGTAAAAAAGGAGAATGTTACAGACAAAATGTGAGGGGCCACTGGTTGTCTGGGACAGTGAGTGGAAGGGACTTTTTAGTTCTTTATCTTTTTTAGATAATTTGACAATAGGAACTACAGAGTAACGGGATGATATTTGGAGTCTAATTCAAAGTAGACTTTGGTCTTACTTAATTCCAGAATTAGGGGGTGCAGTGTAGTAAATTACTTAGTATGGCTTTTCTACCCATAAGTCATTGTAAACTCAGTGGTGGAATGAGCAACTGAGGAGCTGATTGTAAATGTTATCCAGGTGGAGTATTTCTGTTGGGCGTGGCACAATACAATGTTCTGGGAGGTGCCCACTTTCTCTCAGGTGCTTAGAGTTCTGATGCTATGATTGGCTAGTTTGACCACCCTGCCGGGCTCAAAAGGAAGCCTCCTGGAAGCAGAACTCTCTCTGACTGCTGGTTGAGGAAGACGTGCTGCCGAAAGAGACACGCACCCCTGAAAGAGACACGTGCTGCTGGGAAAGAGCCGCAAGAGACACGCATTGCTGAGTGAGACACCGAGGGACCAGCACTGCTGGGAAAGAGACTGTGAGAGACTCTTGGCTGAGGGACGGTGGGCTGGGAGAGAGACTGAGCGTTCTTCCTGAACTTGAGTTGTAGCCTGGTGCTTCCCTAATAAACCCCATAATCTGTGAGTTCTATGTGGCCACTGCAGTGAATTATCGAACCCAGGAGAGAGGTGGTGGGTGCTTTGGGAGGAACGGTTGGTGAAAGGGCTGGAGGAAGGCAGCATGTCTGGCCTAGCAGCAATAGGCCTTGGGTTACTGCTGGTAATCCTGTCTTCCTCTTGTGGGATTAGAGAAGGTCAGAATATGTGGCCTCCCTGCCGTTTTTGTAGGGGGTCACTAATGCAGGCAAAAGGGTCATTACCAGAGTGCCAACTTTTTAAGCACTGACCAGAAACCAAGCATCATGCTGGGTACAGAGATGCAAAAATGCACACTACAGAGACCTTGTCCTCAAGGGTCTCAAAGGCCACAGAGGAGAAAATTCTATGCTTATAATGTATTAAGTCCCAGCAGACACAGTTAGTCCTATGATATGATGGAAATATAGATGGGAGCACCTAGCATAGTCTTGGATACAGGTAGGGGCAATTAGGCCAGGTAAGGAGTCTCATGGTAAGAGGCTAATTGATGGAAAAGATGTATCATGAAAAACTTGTGAACAAAGAAAATGATATTTTAATTTGATGTGGCCAGATGAACCAGTCTCTAATTTTTATGAAGCCAAGTACTCTCCCAGGAAAGAAAGTTCTCTGCATGACAGGCTTCTACATTCCAGAAGCGTTGACCTTTCAGTGGCGCTATCCTCTCCAGCTTCTGTATCTAGATTTCTTATATTACTTGATACCTAAAAACAACTCTCAGTTACCATATGCTTACTATCATTAGATAACTGTACTGTGTAGTTGTAAACGTATGGCATACTTTATGTTTTCTTCCTTACAAGTATATCCTTATACCAAAACTGTACTGCTGCCTTGAAAATGTCACAACAGAGCATGTGGTTTGCAAATGTCCACTTACATCAAGAAGCACTTAACTATACTGTGCACAGCCTAGACACAATTGGCACTTCTTGATGCTACTGGAATGGGCTGCAGTAATTCACTGAACTAGCTGAAGTTTCCATGAAAGTTTTTACTCACTGAGTGACCTCATGTTGAGTTTCCAAAATTAAGAGTCTAATAGGACCTTTGAACACATCTGTATTGTTGGGTTGAACTTAACTTAGCCAATGCTTTCTACCAAAAACCTATGCGTTTGAAATAATAAACAATGTCCCTTTGCTTCACCATGAAAAGGCAATGTTTCATGAATATTATCTGAAAACTCTTGGAATACAAACTCTCCTAGACCTACCCCACTCCACCACCCTGTATTTTGAGGAGTCACTAACAGCTTCTTTCAGGCAAAGATGACTTATTCCCACAATAAAGATGAGAAACAGAATTTGTTTTCCCCTGTGACCAATCCTTGAGCCAGCTCCTCTCAGTGAAGACAGATTGAGCAATATTGTGTAATCCAGATGTCAGCTGATGTCTCCAAGCCCTTCTGATATTTAAAAAAAAAAAAAAAATTGAAATAAGTCTCAGCCATTGGAAGTTTTGTGCCCTCACCAGGTGTTTTATTGCCCTAGGACTACCATAACAAAATATGACAAAGTGGGTCTTCATATTTCTGAAGGTTTGAAGTCCAAATTAGGGTATCAGCTGTGTTGATTCCTCCCAAGGGCTCTGAGAAAGGAATTGTTTCATAGCTTTCTCCTAGCTTTTAGTGACACCCAGAAATCCTTGGTGTTCCTTGGCTCATGGATGCATCTTCACATGGCATCTTCCCCCTATGTGTATCTGTCTGTTTTTGTTCTTCTATTTTATAAGGATAGAAGTCCTTATGAGGGCACCCACTATATATATATACAGATTTCTCCCACTATCTGAAAATAGAGTATTCCTATGAAACCTTTTGTAAGACGAAATGGCACAAAGTGAAGAAGCAATTACCATTAATCTATATGGAAAAAATGTTTGAGCATTCTCACACCAAAATAAATAAATAACCTACCAAATATAACATAAAATTAAAATAACACTAACAGATAGCGTTCACACAGTTCAAAGCTGTGGTGGCATAATGCTGAGATGCTGATATAGTTCCCGGGGAAAGAGCTTGGCCTTGCCACTCTTACTGCTCAGGGTGTGCACTGCCTCTTCAATGGCTCACTACACAACAAACACTGAACAATAATTTCACTTCTCACATTTTTTCACAAAACTGAGAATCCTCTTTGGATATCTTTCATTTAGTGAAAACAAGTACTTATTGTCTTTTGTGAAGGCAAAATGGCATAAGGTAAACTTTAAAAAACTGGGGGCTACCTGTATGTACACAACATTTGCCACTTCAACACTTTTTACATCCACAATTCAGTGGCATTAATTATGTTCATCATGTTGTGCAATCATTACCACCAAGTGAGTGTTCTGAGTGTTCTCAGTCAAAAAAGCATCATCACTCCTACATCCAAACACCTGGCACAGACAACTAGAAATTCCAAAGCCTCCAATACCATCACTGCCTTGGTTGCAACTATACTATGTCGCTTTTGAGCACATCCCAGTAACTCACTGCTGCAAGTAGTGTGGGCTCTTTAGGCCCACACTCACAAGCTCAACTATGCTTCCCCAAACAGAGCACAATAATGAAATATGAGAAGAAGGCTCAGATGCCTTCAAATGACTTGAGATCTGTGAAGAGAACTAGAATCACAGATTCCTAGAGGTGGAAATATATCTAAGATGGCCTAGTCCAACTCTCAGTCACAGCATAAGTCCCTTCTACACAAAACCATTCTTTTTTTTTTTTTTTAATTTATTTATTTTTATTTGGGTGAAGATTTACGGAGCAAATTCACTTTCCATACAGCAGTTCATATATACTTTGTCTAATGTCTTTGACCACAGTTTACCACAATGCA
>NW_006921621.1:162305-170299 GCF_000298275.1 Orycteropus afer afer
TCAAGGCTCAGGGGTCCAAGATTATCTTCTGTGTCTGTGTTAATTGGTTTCCCTTTTCTTTGTTGAAGAGCATCTGTGCAGTCCTTGTGCCTAGTCTGCCATCTTGCCGGAACTCCACAAAACCATTCTTATAGCTTCTTCTGCTTTAGTCTTTCACAATTTTAATTGGCTCTTTTACAAGGGTATTTTATTGTTAGAACTCAGTTGTCAACAGAACTTTTTTTCCTTGTTTTTATTTCCCTGGAATTTCCACCATTGGCCTTAGTTTTTGCCATCTAAGTCTACAAACATTTTAATTGAATCCCCTTTCTGTATAACATCTCCCTACACACTTGCACTCAGGAATCTCATCTGCCTAAGTCCTCTCTTAGCCATACTTTTCTTCAGGTGCTTCTGATATGACAAAGCTTCCTTATTCCAATTATCTTCCTCAAGATGCAGAGTGATTTCCCACTGTGCCAAGGCAGCAAAGTGATTTGACTAATGAAGTCACATGATCTGACTAATGAAGAAAAATTAGAACACTTATTTTCCCATGATCTATTTTTCTCTTATTGCAGCCTAATATCATGTTAACTTTTTAGCAGCCATTTCATATTCTTCTGTGCCTATTAAAAGCTTGTGGTCAATACAATCCTCTGATTGTTTTTTCTCTCACTTGCAGTGTTGCCAAAATAGATCATTCCTCAACCTGCATTTGTCCTGACTGTGTGTTAATGTCAGACCGCACAATGGATCTCAGAACAATCAAGGACTGGTCGTTAGCTTCACTTTACTGAACTGTAAGATAGCCCTAATAATGCTGGCACCATAGGTGAGATACCATACATAGAAAGCACCATGTCCTGGTAAGCATGTGCTCTTCCAAAGAACAATATATTTATAGCCACAGTCTTCTCAAAGACCTGAGGTGACCAGACTGCTTAATTTTGTAGAAGCTGATTTTTATCTAAAGCTTTCTCTTTTTTCTTATCAAGTGCAATCCAGTCCCTGCTTCCAACAATTAAATACCCATCCAATTTGATGTCATTTCTCCAGGTTGATTGAGCTCTTAATTTTTTTTTTTTTTTAAAACAAACAACTTGGCAGGTGAAGAAACCCAACCCTTCTCCAACAACCAGAGCCCCGCCCTCTGCCCATGGCCTGGAGTTGATGGCCAAAGAGAGGCAACTCTAACTACTGCTCTAGGCGAGAGAGCACAGGCTCAGCCTGCCTGACCCAGAGGGACAGCAAAGGGTCACTCCAAAAACTGTTGCTGCTGGGATTATCAGGTGGCTGCTGGAGGCTCCCCACCGGATCCCCCTCCCTCCCTCCTTCTCTCTCTCTCTCTCTTTCTTTACAGATCACTTCCCAAGAGGAGTCGGCTGTTAAAACCTCATCATCACAGCTCAGGAACACCACTACACATACAAGGGTAAGAAACTGGGGCCATTCTTGCCAATTCCTGTTTTCTAAATTCTGGAGTGTGGCTATGGGGTAGGGAGGTGTCTGAACATCTGTACTTGTAGAGTTATTCTACTGAAAGGAGTCTACAGCAGGGTCATATTGCTCGTGTCCTTGATCTGAAGTTGGAAGCCAGAAAACATTTTCTTGAAATCTAAGGAATGTGATGTATTAGGAGACAGTCACACGAATAGAAATACAAGATAGTGATGCCTTAAAAACAACAACAAATTACTTGCAATTGCCAACAAATTGTTAAATTTCCAAAGCATAAAGTATGTTTCTCGTCCACGATTTTTTTAGGGGAGGGGATGGAGAAAATGAAATTCTTAGGTCTTGTTTAAAAAGTTTAGATTTCCTTTTTAAAAAGAAATCACAAACCACTTAAACATTTGGTTTAAATAAGTTTAAATAAAATGTATTCAATGTAAAAAGATAAAAGGTCTATTTTTTGAAAAGTTTAAGTAAAATGTAATCAGTTTTAACTAAATTGGCTGTACAATAGTCAGATATTCTGAATTTCCAGAAATAGAACTTATTGGCAAAATAGAAATTTGCTCCCCCCAAAAAAGATTTTTAAAAATGTTATTGTAAAACTGGTTTTTGTTTTAAACGTGCACTTTTATCTATTGGATATATGTTTTATACTAAAAAACATGTTGGAAAAGAAATGATGAAGTGGAAAACTCCCCTTAGGTTGGACTTAAAATGGCTAGCCAGGAGTGTTTCTATTCCTGGAGGTCACGCTGATGAGCCCAGACAGATGCAGCCATCGGAATGTGGCAGGGACAAGGAGCACTAGCAGCTGATTTGCTCCTCTGGCAAGAAACCATTCTGGGATCCCAGCTCATTCTAGCCTGAGAGTGACAGTGACACTTTAGCACACATGGCTTTTCAGCTTGTCCAGGAGGCAAGGAAATAGGGGTGGGGAGTGGAGTTTAGCAGGAAAGAGAATGTTCTTAAAGATAAAAAGACAATTCTTTTCTACTAGTTTTAGGAGCTTTTATCTGGAATCTGCTTCAGCCCAGGAGGAATTGATTTAACTAGGATATTTTCACATGGACTTCCCATTGGTAGAAGAGGGTAGAATTATGTTACAATTTCTTGGCACCATTCTTCTCAGTGCAGTGAGTGGTTCTCAATCTATTTTGGTATTAGACTTTTTGAGAACCTCAGGGCCCATTCTAAAGAAAAATGCACATAAACACATACGTACAACATGTCTCATAATACTCCAGAAAGCTCACAGAACTACCTGAAACCCAACTCAGAGCAAGATTGCTAGATACAATACGGGATGGCCAGTTATATGTGAATTTGATACTTTAAAAATAAAAATTTTTTTTAGTATAATTATGTCCCAAATATTGCACATGTTATTGTGAGCCATTGAGTCAATTCCAACTCATAGCAATCTTATATGACGGAGAAGAACTGCTGTAATCTTTACAGAGAGGAGATCTGGTGGTGCAATGGTTAAGGATTTAGCTGCTAACTGAAAGGTCAGTGTTTCCAACCCACCAGTCGCTCAAAGGGAGAAAGATGAGGCAGTCTGCTTCCATAAAGATTTCAGCTTGGAAACCCAACAGGGCAGTTCCACTCTGTTCTATAGGGTCAATATGAATCAAACTCAACTTGACAGCAATAGGGTTTTTTTCTTTCCTTCTTTTTTTTAATTTTCAACTCACTCTTTATGAGGGCAGATCACTAGGTATTTTTTCCCATGAAGCAGCTAGCTGGTCCGTTCAAACTACCTATCTTCCAGTCAGCAGCCAAGTGCTACCAGGGCTTCTTATTTTGCACAGGACATACTTATACTAAAAATTATTCACTGTTTATCTGAAATTCAAATTTAACTTCAAGTCTTGTGTTTTTATTTGCTAAATCTGGCAAGCCAGACCTAGACACAGACGCCAGGTGAAGAATCCCTATCTCAAAGAGTGTTCATCCACAGCTGAGAACAAGTTGATTCTAGGGTTCTGGAAGACTATACGGAGGAAGAAGTGATGTAAAACCAGACTTTGACAATATCCTTAACTCTCCAAAATTTTAGAACTGGAATGTACACATATTTCCATTGACAAATTATTAAACAGAAATCTCAAAAGTTGGAGTGTTTTGTCCAAAAACAAAATGAATCCAATTTTCAGTTTTATGACAACCAAAGAGATACCAGTCTGAAAAACTCAATGTCCACCTATTCCACTCATTACGAAAAATGTGGCAATTTATAACACACACACACACACACACAAGAATAGAAAAGAGAAAGAACTATTTTACTAAGATTTCCAGCAAAACCAGAACTAAAAATGTTAGCACTGAGTCTTTGTAGTCTTGTATTTCAGGCTTAGAGAATAAAACCAAAGTTAATTTTATGTTTAGTCTATATATGTTCTGCATAAAAGCTGGCACAAGTCTCTAGCTAAACTGAATCATATAGAATTGACAAGATTGTACAGTTTTTAAACAAAAAAAAAAAGATAATTTTATATTCAACCTAACACTTAAAAGGAAATATTTGATTCTTGATCAACAAATTTACACAAACCTTCCTTGAACCTATTTACATTTTTGGTTTGCCTGATCTATGGAGTTTCATGTCCTTACTGTCCTTAATAGAATAAAGAAATCCATCGATCTATTTGTCCAAAAACAAAACACTTAAATAGGCAATTATTCTATTTCAGTATTTGGAGCTATAAAGAACCATACCATGCTCTCCATATCCATTTTAGAAGCCTCAGTTTTCCCTCACTTAATCTCTACCTTCTCATGGTGGTGAGAGCTAACTCTAATCTACTCCCTTGGATTTTAAGCTAGCTTGGATTTGAGGAAGCAAATCAGAGTTTGATCTGGGTTGAATCTTTCCCTCTACTGCACACTTGCATGAGCTTGGACACACATTTATGCTCTCTGAACCTTAATTTCCTCATTTTTAAAAGGAATTGAATTAGGGCTGTTGTAATGTTTAAAATTTTAAAAACAAAAATCATGTGAAGTACTTAATCCAGGGTTCAATAAACAGTAATCCCTCAATAAATGTTAGCCATATAATTATTATTTTAGATCTAAATAGAAGTTATCAGGTAACATTCAATACATAAATAGATTCATACTTGATTTATAGTTAGGAATTGGTTATTAACATACTTATATAAACCTGGCAAATACAAAAGATGATGAAGAATGTGACAATTTATAAAACTCTGCCCAAGTTGTGTATGATACATGACAGTATCATCATATAAATGACCCAAGAGCCAGGATTCGTGGTGAGTGGTCGGGAGAAGAGTATGGAATTACACCTTAGTTACTTACCCTTTTGCCTAGTTTCTAATGCACGGCTCTTCCAGGGGATCAAAGCTCTAGGTAAGAGAGGTAAAGGGGATTCTCTGGGTTCCCTCCATGGATGAAGGGATACTTCCCCCCAGTAACATAGGGACCCTTCTACAACACTCTGTACCCTATGCAGTCTCTTCATTCATCCAAAAATGGAAGGGAGAGGAAGGGACTGACAGTGCCTCCAAATAGCCACTCATCTCATTATACAACCTCAGCTGCTAAGGTTAGGCCTGGTCCTCTTTCCAGTGTTTCCTACTATGGTAGGGGCTGTGTGAATAGTGCAAGCCACTAACAGTCCCAGGGGCAAAGGGGAAGGCAGTAGAGCTCTTCCTCTCTTTCAGCCCAAGAGGGCAACTTATTAGATCCCCACACCCCCTCCCAAAGGAAAGGAGAATCAAGCCTTTTGTGAATTAGGAAGAATGTGGAATCAGTTTTGAAGCAGCTCCAGACAAGAGAAGCTCAGCAAGGGTGTACTCTCCAGGCAGCCCATAACCTGAGGTCAAAGCCCTCCCTAGGGTAAACTAACCAGCGATTACTCTGGCTACCACACTTGAGGAGTCCCGGAGCAGTTGGCCACAAGACACTCACTCCATCCAGAAAAAAGCCTTCACAAACAGTAAGTAAAATGATCATCCAACTTGGAGTTAGCATACAAATTGAATCAAAAAGAATTCAGCATCTAGGTTATACTGTGGATTATATATGAACATACATCTGCAATTCATTTTTGTACCACCTTTTCCTCATAGCCTCAAGTAAACCAAGGGCCATATTTTGACTATCACTATGACCTCATTGGGAGCTCTGGTGGGTGGTGCAGTGCCTAAGGTATTTGACTGCTAACCAGAAGTTTGTCAGTTTAAACCCACCAGCCATGCTATGGAAGGAAGATGGGGCAATCTACTTCCATAAAGATTCCCCACCTCAAATCCAATGGGGGTCACTATGGGTTGGAATCAATTCAAGGGCTGTAAGTTCGGTTTGGTTTGATGATTGATTCACCTCATTAATCATTGGTGATCAACTACAGGGCCCTAGGGTAAATCAGACTCCAGGGATTGGTGGGTGCCCTATGACCTTAGGGTATATGTTTATAGAAAAAACTGTGAGAGTTCCTCTACAAATCACATTTGACTACTTGTTCACATATGCTGCAGTTACTGAGTAATTAACCTTTTAAAATATTCACTTACTTTCTAATCATCCTCTATTGGCTCATACTATCAGCTTTAGCCCCTAACACTATGACTAAGTAAATAGAAATGAATTAAATTGTTCCACTTTTTTTTCATACACGTGTACTCCTCAGGCTGCCCTTTTATAACTTCTTTAAGGTTGCCTTTGCTCTTCATTTAAATGTAATTATGAAAAATGCCCTTTGGTCAAGTGGCAAGGTGAGTATATGTCTGTTGGTATAATCTATAATCTACCCAGTGTGACTTTCTTTGTATCCACAATCACCAGAAAGACTCAAATGAGGGTCCTGGGAAATTTGTTAAAGGTTTTCCTGTCCTCCCTGCGATTACAGAGCCTCTGTAACAAGGTTCTATGATCTCCTCGATATGAGGGAGCTAGTTCGTTCTATAATAGAGCCTGAAGAACATGATCCCAAACAAAACAAAACCAGTTGTCATGGAACTGATTCCTATTCATGGCAGCCCCATGTGTTGCAGAGTAGAACAGTGCTCCACAGGGTTTTCAAGGCTGTGACCTTTCAGAAGCAGATTGCCAGGCCTTTCTTCCAAGGCACCTCTGGGTAGGTTGGAACTATCAACCTTTCAGTTAGTAGCTGAGTATTTTCATTCTTACTGGCCAACAGTCCTTAGGCTGAGAAAAACTAGCTTTTGTAGGCAAGATAAGATAAGATAAGGGACATGAAAGTTTTCACGAATGGAGCAGGTCAGGGTCAAGTCAACAGAGCAGAGAGGGCACCTCTACCACCAGGGGAGCATGAAGGCCTCTCAGTGGAGGAAAGAGAAGACTCAACAGGAAAAAGAGGAGGGCTACGGCAGAGCTTTTACTGCTTTCACTGCTTTGTCTAGCCTCAGTATGCCCTTTCCTTTCCTAAAGATTTCTTAACCCTTCTCTATTGCATACTACTCAAGTTCAAACCCATCTTGGCATCCAACATTTTTTACATTTTGGCCCAGCGTTACCTGCTGAAGTGTTTACCTCATGACTCCAGACTACCAGGAAGTCTGCACCTACCATGCTGAGTCATGCCACCTCACTTCTGCTTGAGGCACTTCCTCTACTTCTATGACCTTCTCTCTACTCTGCCTACTCTTCTTAAAAATTCTTCAGCTATCAGGATCTGGCATGATCCACCTCATCTGCAAACATTTTCATCCGAATACCATCACATCAAAACAGTCTCCCAAATTTGAATCCTTCATACCTGGCACATAGATTTGATCTGTTCTATGTTATCTGTTATTTTGTTGGTATAATCTACAACCACGTCTTCGAGTTCCAGGATTATCCCTACCTGTTTTGGTTACCTAGAGCCTGCCACTCTGACAAGAATATACCACAAATGGGATGGCCTTAACAAACAAGAGTTTATTCTCTCACAGTTAGGAAGCTTTAAGTCCAAGTTCAAAGTGTCAGGCTCTAGGGTCTGTGTGAAAGCCCCTCGACCTTGAGCTTCAGCTCTGCCTCTTGCTCTCGGCCCACTGAAGTTAGAGGCATTCCTTCACTCTGGCAACTACTGGCTGCTGAGGCTGAGAAGCCCAAGGCCAACAAATAAAATGGCACAGTCCTGATGTTACCAAACCACACGGTAGGCCATTAATTCAAGTCCATTGTAAGTCCCAAGGTTAGCAGAGCATGGCAGGCTGCTGAACAACATAGCTACATGCAGGGTCCAAACATGCCATCAGCTAGAGACCATTCCCAAAGTTGTTTCTTATATATGGGAAGCAGACCACATGCCCAAAGGCAGCTACTCAGTTGCCCACAATGGATTCCACCATAGAGTTGATTAACAGTCTCCTCATGGGGAATACTACTACATTCAGCTGCCCAGCCACTCAACCAGGCCTAGCCAAGTTGACACACAAATGTAACCACCATGTTGTTGTTGTTAAGTGCTGTCAAGTCATTTCCGACTTATAGTGACCCCATGCACAGCAGAACGAAACACTGCCCGATCCCGTGCCAGCCCCACAATCCCTGCTATACTTGAGCCCATCATCGCAGCCACT
>NW_006921621.1:172374-181536 GCF_000298275.1 Orycteropus afer afer
TTAACACATCCTGATTGCATGTTTGGTCAATTTCAGACTGTAGAAGCTGATAAAATTCTTCAATTTCCTCATCTGTGGCTTTAGTGGTTGGGGCATAAATTTGAATAACAGTCATATTAATGGGTCTTCCTTGTAGGCGTATGGATATTATCCTATCACTGACAGAATTGTACTTCAAGACAGATCTTGAAACATGCTTTGTGAGGATGAATGCCATGCCATTCCTTTTCAAACTGTCATTCCCGGCATAGTAGATCATATGGTTGCCCAGCTAGCTCAGTTGGTAGAGCATGAGACTCTTAATCTCAGGGTCGTGGGTTCGAGCCCCACGTTGGGCGTGCCAATGTCAGTAACCACCATACTACCATTCATATCCAAATAAAAAAAAAAAATCTGTTCTTTAGCCTGTGTGATAACACAAATTTCATTTCTCTCCATGATATTATACAAAATTCCTTAGAAATATTTACATGTTCTGAAAAACTCTCCTAGTGGCTGTTTGTCAATTCTCATTCTGAGTCACTGTCTATATTTTTCCCATGCCATCTCCTGCTACTCAGGTCTGCTTCTCTGAGATATGGCAGTTTTTTTCTTTTTCCCATTTACTCCAAAACTTAGGCAGATTCCTTTCTTTATCCCCAAAGACATAGCTAACAAAGGCTATTGCTTTTAGTAAAAGTAGTTCAAATTTTTTGACAGTTTTTACTAGACACTCTATTAGATGCACTACAGACATTTTCTCATCAAGTTTTCACAACAACCCCATGAGGCAGGTACTATTACTATCTTCACTTTTTAGACAGGTTAATGGGAGTCTCCAAGCAGTTAGGGAAAATACCAAAAGTCATACTGTGGGTAAGTAGTAGAGGTGGTATTCATGTTGTATTTTCATGATCACTCAGTTTTAAATATTATATAATTTCCATTGTGATTTCTTCTTTGACTCAAGGTTTATTAGGAATATTGTTTCATTTCTAAATAGTGGGAATTTCCTTATATAGCGAATTTGTTATTAACTTCTAATTTAATTCCACTGTAATTAGATGCCCATATGCCTTCATGCCTTTAAACTTATTGAGACAATATTTTGTGGTCCAGCATAGGATTTGTCTTGGTGAATGTACCATGTGCACTTGAGAAGAATTTACATTTTGTATTTATTGGGTGTAATATTCTATAAAAATCAATTTGGTTAGGGTAATTGACAATGTTGTTTAGATAATCTATGCGTTTACTGAATTTTTTAAGTCTAGTTGTTCTATCAATTACTGAGGGAGAGATATTAACATTTTAAAATATGATCGTGAAACTGCTTATTCTTTAATTCTGTCATCTGTTGCTTCACATATTTTCAAGCTTCCTTATTATAAATTAGTATTCTGGTAGTTCAGTTTATGTGTCAACTTGGCTGGGCCTGGTTGAGTGGCTGGGCAGCTGGTGGTAGTTAATCCCCATGAGGAGACTGGCAATCAACTCCATGGTGGGATCCACCACAAGCAGCTGGGTAGCTGCCTTTGAGTAAGTAGTCTGCTTCCTTTATATAAAGAGAAGGCTTTGGGAATGGTCTCTACGTGCTTGGACCCTGCACGTAGCTGTGTTGTTGCTCAGCAGCCTGCTATGCTCTGCTGACCTTGGGTCTTAAAATGGACTTAAGTTAATGGCCTGCCATGTGTTTTGGTAACATCGGGATTGTGCCTTTTTACTTGTCAACCTTGGGGCTTCTCAGCCTCAGCAGCCAGCAGCTGTCTGAGTGAAGAAATGCCTCTAGCTCCAGTGAGCCGGGAACAGGAGGCAGAGCTGGACAGCAAGGTTGAGAGGCTTTCACCCAGCCCCTAGAGCCTGGCACTTTGAACTTGGACTTAAAGCCTCCAAATTGTGAGAGAATAAACTCCTGTTTGTTAAGGCCATTCCATTTGTGGTATATTCTTGTCAGAGCAGCACTATGTAACCGGAACAGTATTATATACAGTTAAGCTTGTTATAGCTTCATGACAATTTGAATTTTTTATCATTATGAAATTCTATCTTTATCATTGGTGATAGTTTTTGTCTTGAAATCTGTTTTATTTGATGTTAATAGAGTCACTTCAATCTTTCCTGTTCTGTTTCTGTGGTAAAACTTTTGCCATTTATTTACTTACAATTTATTTCTATCTCTCTATATATGGAAAGAGTCTCCTGTAGACAGCATATATTTGGATCTTACTTTTCTTATGCATTCTAACAATCTATGCCCTTAAGTAGAATATTCAGACCATTAACATTTAATACAATTATTAATATAGTTGGATTTAGGCTTACTATTAGAGTATTTGATTTTCTGTTTGTCTCTAATTTTGGCTCCTCTGTTCCTGTCATCTTTTGAATTCCATTCAAATTTATCTATTGACTTTTTAGCTATATTTTTGCCTTTTAAAAGTGTTTGCTCTAAGACTACTGTTGTGACAATACCCATCAGTCACATGTGGCTACTGAGCACTTGAAATGCGGCTAGTCCAAAATGAGATGTGGTATAAGTGTAAAATGGACACTGCATTTCAAACATGTAGTATAAAAAAAAGAATGTGTCTTACTTTCCTAATGCTGCCATAACAAAAATATCACAAGTGGATGGTTTTAAAGAATATAAATTTATTGTCTCATGTTTTAGAGGTTAGAAGTCCAAATCAGGGCATTGGCAGAGTTATGATCTCTCTCTGTGGGCTGCAGAGGAAAGATCCTTTCTGATTTTTTTCAGCTTCTGGTGGCCCAGGGAATTTCTTGGTCTTCCTTGGCTTATAGATGGAGGCTTACATGGTGTCTTCCCTACTGTGTGTCTATATCTCTTATGGCTGTTTCCCTTTTTATAATATACCACTCAAAAGGAATTATATTTAGATCCCACCTTATTCCAGTATGACCTCATTAACATAACAAAATAAACTCTATTTCTCAATAGGGTTACAGTCAAAGGACTTCAACATATGTCTTTGAGGACACAATTCAAACCACATTAATTTTTATAGCAATCACATGTTGGAATGATAATATTTTGGACATATTAGGTAGAATAAATGTATTACTAAAATTAATTTCATCTGTTTCCTTTTACTTTTTTTAATGTGCTACTGGAAAATTAAAAATTACATATGTGGCATGTCATATTTCTGTAAGACACCACTACTCTCAGGATTACCAGATGCATTAGCAAATTAAAACAGGCTACATAAATTAATATTGTACCACTTTACATAAAACAGAGAAACCTTGCAACTATATAGGTTCATCCCCATCACCCCATTCTTTATGCTGTAATTATCATATGTACTTCACTTACATATGTTATAAACCCCACAAGACAATATGATCATTTTTGCTTTGAAGAATCATATGTTAGGTGTCATTGAGTTGGCTCCGACTCATAGCAAGCCTATGTAGAACGAACCACCCTGTGTACACAGAACTTTAGGAGGAAAATAATCTTTCATGCTCATCAAGATATTTATCATCTGTGTCTTTCATTCCTTCCCACAGATTTAAGTTTCTATCTGGATCATTTCCCTTCAGCCTGAAGAACTTCTTTTAGCACTTCTTCACTGTAGGTCTGCTGACAATGAATTCTCTAAGTTTTTTTCATCTGAAAATGTCTTTATTTCACCTCCATTTTCAAAGAACAGATTGCTGGAGAAATAATTCTGAGTTTACAGTTGTTTCCTTTCAGCACTTTATAGATGATGTTCTGCTGTCCTGTGACATTGTTTCTTTGAAAAGTCAGTAGTCATCTGAATAAGTGTTCCCTTATATGCAATGCATATTATTTTTGTCTGGTAGCTTTCAAGAATTTCCCTTTACCTTTGATATTTTTAGCAATTTGATCATAATAAAGCTCTGGTGGCATAGTGCCTAAGGCATCTGACTGCTACCCAGAAGGCTGGCAGTTCAAACCCACCAGCCATTCCTCAGAAGGAAGATTGGGCAATATATTTCTGTAGAGACACTGCTTTGGAAACCCAAGGAGGGGTTGCTATGAGTCAGAAATGACTTGACAGCAGTGAGTTTGGTTTTTTGGATAGTAGTGCAGTGGTAAAAGTGCTTGGCAACTTACTGAAAGTTTGGTAGTTTGAACTCAACAGCCTTGGAAACCTTATAAGGCAGTTCTACTATCTGTCCTATAGGGTTACTATGAGTCAGAATAGATTTGATGGCCCTGGGTTTGTGCCAAAGGGACAGGGAGGTGGTATCTTCTGACCTCCTCTAACCCCACAAGAGGAAGACAAAATCACCATCAGTAGCCCAAGGCCTATTCCTGCGAGGCCAGATATGCTCCCTCCCTCCAGCCCTTTCACCAACCCTGACACCAACCATTCCTCCCACAGCACCCACCACCTCTTTGCTGGGTTTGCTGCAGTGGCCACACAGAACTCACAGATGATGGGGTTCATTGGGGAAGCAACAGGCTACAATTCAAGTTCAGGAACACACTCAGTCTCTCAACCTGCCATCTCTCAGCTGACAGTCTCTCTCAGTCTCTCAGCAGCAGTGCATGACTCTCAGTGTCTCTCTCAGCAGCACGTGTCTCTCATATCTCTCTCACAGCAACACATTTCTCATGTCTCTCAGCTGGCAGTGAGAGATTCCTTCTGCTTCTAGGAGGGCTCCTTCTGAGCCTGGCAGAGTGGCCAAACTAACCAATCCCAACATCAGAATTCTATACACCTGAGAGAGAGCGAACTTCCTAGAAGATTGTTTCATACCACTAGCAACAGAAATACCCCAGGTGAATAACTTTAACAATCAGGAGCTACTCAGTTGCTCATGGCAAATCCACCACAGAGTTTACAAAGTCTGTGGCTAGAAAAGCCATATTATATAATTTACTACACTGCAGTTTGGTTTTGGGATCATAATAAATTTAGTTGCAGATTTCTTTGTATTTATTCTAGTTGGAATTCGCTGAGCTTCTTGAATCTGGACATTTATGTCTTTTACCACATTTACCAAAATTTGGGAAATTTTCAGTCATTATTCTTCAATTTTTTTCTGTCTCATTCTCTTTCTGCTTTTCTTCTGCCACTCTAGTGACATGTATGTTACACCTTGTCATGCTGATTCACAGGCTTCTAAGGCTCTGTTCATTTTCATACAATCTTTCTTTTCTTCCCTCTTCTGGTGATCTGATAACCTTAGTGATCTACGATCAAGTTCACAGACTCTTTCCTCTATCATCTCCATTTTGTTGTTAAACTTATCATCAACTGAATGCTTAATTTTAGATATTATATTTTTCAGTTCTGAAATTTCCATTTTATTAATGGTTTTAGTTTCTCTATTGATATGTTCTACATGTTCATTTATTATGAACATGTTTTCCCTTACGTAATTGGAAATAGTTATAAAAACTGTTATAAAATTTGTCTGCCAATTCCAACATCTGGGTGATATTCATGGTTTGTTTTCTTGAGAATGGATATTTTTCTTTTTTTTTTTTTGGTATGTCAACTAATTTTTTGTATCCTGAACATAGTAAATGTTATGCTGTGAAGACTCTAAATGCACTTATATTCCTCTGAAGAGTGTTAATGTTTTAATAGGTAATAAACTTGATTAGACTCAAATTGAAAACTCTGTCTCTTGGGCAGCAGCTCAAACCTAAGTTTATTTATCCTTGGCCCGGCTGCTTTCAGTCTGTCCTGCATATACATGGTACAGGGAGCAGTCAAAGATGCGTGCTGCATTTATCCATGTATTTCGAGTCTTCCCCTTTATGGCTCTCTTTTTTCGTAATACCTGCCTGACTTTCCAGTGGCTGTTATTGCCACAAACTCTGTCCTCTGGTTCTTCAATCAAGAAATACTATGGCTTTTCTACTGCAGTTATAGTTGCCCTGTGTAGCACCAACTACAACCTGCTTAAAAGCACTGGCTTAAAAAAAAAAAAAAAAAGTAGAAAGGTAGAAACCTAACCTGTGCTATTTCCTTTGTCCAAGTTTTGAATTTCCTAAAAAAATTATCCTTCTTTTTAACACTGCCCAGTGTCTCTAGGTTGCTCCCCACACTCTCCATACACACACATACATACACACACACACACACACACAAGCTAATAGTTTATATCTTTGGGAGGATCTGTTGGATAGGAGCTTTACTTAGTCATACCACACGTGAAGCCTGGAGATGGTATTTAAACCCAGGCAGTCCTTCTTCAGAGGCTAAAGTCTTCACAAGTATATTATATGGCATTCTTAAAGGCAACTAGAGGTCTGGTGGCATAGTGTCTAAGGCTTTTGACTGCTAACCAGAAGGTTGGTGGTTCAAATCCCCCAGCCACCCCACAGAAGGAAGTCAGGGCAATCTACTCCCATAAAGATTCACTGCCTTGGAAACTAAATTGATTTCCGAGTCAAAATCAAAAACCAAATTGATTTCTCTGTTGCTATGAGTCAGAACCAAATCGATGGCAGTGAGTTTGTTTTTCTTCCTAAAGGCAAATAATGAGCAAGTTGGCTATTTATCCAACTTCAAGGATACTTAAGGATACCTCATTTAAGGATGGCATGGGAAAATAACAACGCAGAAAAGGAAGATTCAAAATTGGAAATCAGGTATTATTGTTTCTAGAATCTATCAATGACCCCTTCACATGGAAGTCCCTGATGGCCGTTTTTCTCATTAGCTCCAATAAATGTTGTTGAGGCTGAATTCTCTCTCTTCTCCAGAAAATTCTATCCCCAACAGAAGAAGAAAAAAAGTCTTTAAAATCAAAATAATCACAAAACAATTACGTGTTTTCCTTCTCTAGTGCAGACATACCACAAATGTATGGCATTAACAAACAGGGATTTATTCTCTTACAGTTTAGGATGCTAGAAGTCCAAGTTCAAAGTGTCAAGCTCTAGGGACTGGGTGAAGGCCACTTGACCTTGGGCTTCAGCTCTGCCTCTTATTCCCAGCCCACTGAAGCTGGAGGCTTCTCTTAACTCAGGTAGCTGCTGGCTACTGAGGCTGACAAATCCAAGGTCAACAAGTAAAATGGAACAGTCCCAAAATTATCAAGCAATATGGTAGGCTACTAGTTAAACAGTCCTATGATCAGTAGACAACATGACAAGCTGCTACATGCAGGGTCAAGCATGCCAAAAACTTGCACACCATTTCTAAAACTTCTCCTTATATCCTAAAAGCAGACCACATCCCTAAGGCAGCTACTCAGCTGTTCACAGTAGATTCCACAATGGAGGGGATTACCAGTCTCATCATGGAGAATAACTACAATCAGCTGCCCAGCCACTCAAAACCAGGCCCGGCCAAGTTGACACACAACCTTAACTACCACAGCATGTAAGAGCAGTATGAATGGCATAGTGCCTAAGGCATTTGACTGCTAACCAGAAGGCTGGCAGTTCAAACCCACCAGCTACTCCTCGGAAGAAAGGTTGGGCAATATACTTCCATAGTGATACCGCCTTGGAAACCCAAGAAGGGGTTGCTGTGAGTTGGATCCGACTCCATGGCAGTTAGTTTGGCTTATTGTTAAAATATTGAGATGCCTCTGTACTGAATGGATAAATAGCCAAATAGCTACTGACCTGGACCCTGTGACACAGCGGTTAAGCAATAAACTGCTAACCAAAAAGTAAGCACTTCAAATCTACCAAGAGCCACTCCATAGGAGAAAGATACGGCAGTTTGTTTCTGTAAAGATCACAGCCATGGAAACACTATGGGTAGTTTTACTCTCTCCTACAGTCTCTATGGGTCAGACTCGGCTTGATGGGAATGAGCTAAGCCCCCCTGAATTCCTCCCACCCTCCATCCTTCTCCTGGGCAGTCTTTAACCTCATTATGATCAAACAACTGAAGGGTTACACAGGGAGACCACTGGGATACAGCTCCAGCACTGTGGTCTGAACCTGTTCGGTTTAATAGGTACTCTGCTTTATCACTTGTTAACATTTTAAATTATCATTCCTACAGGCCATCAATGACGAATAAACAAAATATTTAGCAGTTCTATCCGAAGCATTCAGATTACTCCTCAGGTTCAGGGTTTCCTCCAAAACAATGACTGGCTTTTAGATCTATATCTACATGAATGAAATATTGGCCAAAGGGTTTCTTCCCAGAACACAGACAAGGCTTCCCCAAAGACACATTTGAGCTCTACCCTAGGTGGCAGAAACTGCTACTGTTAAAAATTTTTATTACTCTGCTGTGCATCCCTAGCTCATTACATCTTGTACTTGTCATGACTTGTCTCTCCAACATAAACTACATGCTGTGCTGCTCCATCCTTCCCAGCACAGTGCTGCCCACACAACAGTAGGTGTCTGATAACTACTTGCTGAACACAATTTTTTAAAATTTCCCAGCAAATCCAACAAAGGAACACTCAACATATAAGTGACATGCATTTGAAGACCAAAATTATGGTGGGTTCAAAATCTATGTCACAAAGTAAAGATGTATTTTGCCTTGTTTTTTAAAAAAGGAAGGATAAATGTGCTACAGTCCTGTAAATAAATATAAATGTATGACAATTTGAGCTTAATTAGGAGGACAAAACCTTGTCAAAGAAACAGGCCTTCTCTGTTCCCTGTCTACTGGTTGTGCTTCTTCCACATGGAAAGGGAACAGGGACAAACATACTAGAAGAGTTATGGAACTTCTTAAACACATATTCCATTTAACTAAACAGAAGACTTTAGAGAAGGATCAAAGCTGAATTTTACCCTGCACAGTGAAATCAACAGGAAGATTTTAAAACAAACACATACATATATGCACATACACACATACACACACAATTGTAAAACACCTAAATGTCCATCAAGAGAGGAACAGTTGAATAAATTATTATATATCCTTACTATGGGATACCATGCAGCTATTAGAAAGAATAAGGTAAATTTATATATGTTCTAAAATGGAAAGACTTAATGAGTTACTGCTAGGTGAAAAGAGCAAATTGTTAAACAATATCCTATAACCTTTTTTTTTTATTATTATTTTTATTGTGATTTGGGTGAAAATTTACAGAGCAAATACACTTTCCATACAGCAGATCACATACACTTTGTCTCATGACATTGACCACAATTTAGCACAATGCAACATCTTCTCTCCCACTTCCTCCCGATAGGTACCGCTTCCCTGTGACCATCCCTCCATGCACTTCTACCCCCTG
>NW_006921621.1:181931-185682 GCF_000298275.1 Orycteropus afer afer
GTACCAGTCGCTAGGACTGATTGTTTCCATGAATTTTTGGTTTTCTTCATTCTTCTTGGCCCTGGATGAGGAAAGACCCATCGTTGCATCTAGATGGTCCTATAACCTTTTTTTGATGTAAGCATTCATATAGTAGTATGTTGGAGCTAGCTTGTACTGACTCATGACAAATTACTATTAAATTGTCAGGTATTTGGCAAGCAGGTTGTCATACAGTTGATGTCTTAAATTCAGCCTTGATAGCATATTGTTGTAGTTGTTGACCATCCAGTCGACTCCAACTTCTAGCCACCCTACGTACAACAGAATGAAGCACTGCCAGTCCCGTGAAAGCCTCACGATACTTGTTATACCTGAACCCATCATTGCTGTCATTCCATCTCATTGAGGGCCTTCTTTTTCATTGACCCTCCATTTTACCAAGCATGATATCCTTCTCCAGGGAATGGTTCTGCCTGACATCATGGCCAAAGTAGGTGAGACAAAGTTGCCATTCTCACTTTCAAGGAGCATTCCAACTGCACTTCTTCCAGGACAGATTTGTTCATTCTTTTGGCAGTCAATGGTGCTTTCACTATCCTTCGCCAACACTACAATTCAAAAGCATCAACTCTTCTTCAGTCTTCCTTATTCATTGTCTTGCTCTCACATGCGTATGAGGTGATTGAAAATACCATGGCTTGGGTTAGGCACACCTTAGTCTTCAAAGAAACATCTTTGCTTTTCAGCACTTTAAAGAGGTCTTTTGCAGCAGATTTCCCCAGTGCAACACATCGTGTGAAGTCTTGACTGCTTCTTCCATTGATGTTGATTATGGAACCAAGTAATACGAAATCTTTGACAACTTCAATCTTTTCTCCATTTATTATGGTGCTGCTTATTGGCCCAGTTCTGAGGATTTTCATTGTATGTTGAGATGTAATCCACATTGCAGTCTTTAATCTTCATCAATAAGAATTTCATCCTCACTTTCAGCAAGCAAGGTTGTGTCATCTGCATATTGCAGGTTGTTAATGAGTCTTCCTTCAATCCTAATACTGTCTTCTTCTTCATATGATCCAGCTTCTCTGATTATTTGCTTGGCACACAGATTAAGTAAGTGTGGTGAAAGGATACAACCCTGATGCACTCCCTTCTGACTTTAAACCATGCAGTACTCCGTTATTCTGTTTGAATGACACCCTCCTGGTCTATGTATAGGTTACTCATGAGCACAATTAAGTGTTCTGGAATTCCCATTCTTCTCAATGTTACCCATAATTTGTTATGATCCACACAATCGAATGCTTTTGGATAGTCAATAAAACACAAGTAAACATCTTTCTGGTATTCTTTGCTTTCAGCCAAGATCCATCCACCTGACATCAGCAATGATATCTCTCATTCTACATCCTTTTCAGAATCCAGCTTGCATTTCTGGAAGTTCTCTGTCAATATACTGTTGCAACCATTTTTGAATTATCTTCAGCAAGATTTTACTTGCGTGTGATATTAATGATATTGTTCAATAATTTCCACATTCTGTGGGATCACCTCTCTTTGGAGAGGGTACAAATATGGATCTTTTCCAGTCAGTTGGACAGGTGGCTGTCTTCCAAATTTCTTGGCATAGACAAGTGAGTGCCTCCAGTGTGGCATCTGTTTGTTGAAACATCTCCATGGGTATTCCATCATTTCCTGGAGCCTTGTTCTTTGCCAATTCCCTCAGTGCAGCTTTGCTTCTTCCTTCAATACCATTGGTTCTTGATCTTATGTCACCTCCTGAAACAGATTACAATGACCATTTCTTTTTGGTACAGTGACTTTGTGTATTCCTTCTATCTTCTTTTGATGTTTCCTGCACCATCCAATATTTTGCCCATAGAATCTTTCAATATTGCAACTTGAGGCTTAAATTTTTTCCTCCATTCTTTCAGCTTGAGAAATGCAGAGTGTGTTCTTTCCTTTTGGTTTTCTAAATCCAGGTCTTTGCATATTCTATTATAATAATTGACTTTGTCTTCTTGAGCTGCTCTTTGAAATCTTCTCTCAGCACTTTTAACTTGTCGATTCTTCCATTTGCTTTAACTACTCTCTGTTCAAGGGCAAGTTTCAGAGTCTCTTCTGACATCCATTTTTGTCTTTTCTTCCATTCCTGTCTTTTTATTGACGTTTTGTTCTCTTCTTGTATGATGTTCTTGATGTCATCCCACAATTCCTCTGGTTTTTGGTCCTTGGTGTTCAATGCATCAAATCTATTCTTTAAATGGTCTCTAAATTCAGGAGGGACATAATCAAGGTCACATTTTGGCTCTCATGGACTTGTTTTAACTGTCTTCAGCTTCAGCTTGAACTTGTATATGGTCTGTTCCACAGTCAGCTCCTAACCTTGTTTTGGCTGAAGATACTGAGCTTACCCATCACCTCTTGCCACAGATATAGTTGATCTAATTCCTGTGTACTCCACCTGGTGAAGTCCATGTGTATAGCCACCATTTATGTTGTTGAAAAAAGCTATTTGCAATGAATAAGTCACCGGTCTTGCAAAATTCTATCATGTGATCGCCCGCATTATTTCTATCACCAAGGCCAAAATTTCCAACTACCAGTGATTCTACTTTATTTCCAACATTTTCATTCCAATCACCAGTGATAATCAACACATCTTGATTGCATGTTTGGTCAAGTTCAGACTGCAGAAGTTGGTAAAAATCATCAATTTCGTCATCTTTGGCTTTGGTGGTTGGAATGTTAATTTGAATAATAGTAGTATTAATTGGTCTTCCTTGTAGGCATATGGATATTATCCAATCACTGAGAGCATTATACTTCAGAATAGATCTTGAAACATTCTTCATGACAATGAATGCCATGCCATTCTTCCTCAATTTGTTATTCCCAGCATAGTAATTATACAGCTGTCTGATTCAAAGTGGCCAGCACCAGTCCATTTCAGCTCACTAATGCCTAGGATATTGATCTTTATCCATTTCATTTCATTTTGGCAACTTCCAATTTTCCTAGATTCATACCTTGTACCTTCCATGTTTCGATTATTAATGGATATTTGCAGGTGTTTCTTCTCATTTTGAGTCATGCCACATCAGCAAATGGAGGTCCTGAAAGCCTTACTCTATCCACATCATTAAGGTCAGCTCTACTCTGAGGAGGAAGCTCTTTCTCAATCATATTTTGAGTGCCTTCTGACCTGAGGGGCTCATCTTCCAGCACTATATCAGATAATGCTTCAGGGCTATTCAGAATGTTTTCCAATAATATATCAGACAGTGTTTCACTCCTATTCATAAGGTTTTCACTGGCCAATATTTTGAGAAGTGAATGATCCCTTCCTTCTTCTGAGAACTTTACCTGCCTACCACTACTCAAAAATATACAGATATGTTTGTGTAATGTTATCAATTATTTGGAATGATGTGTACCAAACTGTGAGGTGTTGAATTATGAATATTGATTTTCTAATTTAAAAAAATGATAAAACAAGCCAGACCAGTTGCATCATGCTCAGAAGATCCTTTCCTACCCTAAGATTTTTTTCAATCCTAATTTCTTCTAGTTCTAGTATAAATTTGTGTTTGTGTGTATCATTTATACATTTAATTCATCTGGAAGTTATTTTACTGAATATGTATAGCAGTAAACCAATTGAACCAATGCTATCATTCATTACATGTTTTACCCATTGATTTTTAAGTGCCATATTTATCCTACACTACATACATACATACGTGTGTGTGTGTGTGTGTGTGTGTGT
>NW_006921621.1:190079-191265 GCF_000298275.1 Orycteropus afer afer
AAAAAAAAAAAGTTGGAATTAGAAATACCATTTGACCCAGCCATTCCATTACTAGGTATATGTCCTAAAGAAGTGAGAGCCATGACAAGAACAGACATATTTACACCAATGTTCAGCACAGCACTATTCACAGTAGCCAAAAGATGGAAACAACCTAGGTGTCCATCAGCTGAGGAATGGACAACCAAACTATGGTACATACACACAGTGGAATACTATAGAACCCCAGAGAATAATGTAGAATCTGCAAAACACCACATAACGTGGATGATTGGAGGACATTATGCTGAGTGAAATAAGTCAATCACAGAAGGACAAATATTGTATTAGTCTGTTATTGTAAAAGTCAAAGAAAGGTTTCTATGTGGAAGGAAAATTTCTTCGTTGGTTACCAGAGATGGGAAGGGAGAGGAGGGAACACTGTCAGATAAGTAGAGATAAGTATTGATTTGGGTGAAGAGAAGGGCAATGTAGCAAATGTGAGTGATCAACATGGTGGCATTGAGGAAGAGGAAGACATAGAGAGGTACATGGAGGTACAGACAACAAAGATGAACCCTTTTGCACATACAGTACTGTGCTGTCAGTGAGGGCAAACATGGGTATACGGGGGGATAGAGGGTAGACAGGCTAAACTATTAAGTATGTCTATGAAGCGAGGAGTGTACCCAAGACCATGTATAGGGTTTGCAGACAATGGTCCTATAAGTGTGTTTGTATGATCTGTAAGAATTCCCAGGTGTATAGTAGAGCTGACAAGGGATAAGTTTGTAGTCACTTCTTGGTCACAGCCAGCTACCCAGAGGGACCGAGTAGTTGAACTGGTGGGTTCGGGACCATAGTCACAGGGGACATCAAGCTCAATTGGCAAAACATACTACACAAAACATTGTTCCACCTCCTACTTTGGCAAGTAGTGACTGGGATCTTAAAAGCTTGCTAGCAACCATCTAGATGCAACAATAGGTCTCCTCATCCAGAGCAAAGAAGAATGAAGAAAACCAAAGATTCATGGAAAGAATTAGTCCTAGTGACTGGTGCATCATGTGATCTGCAGCCTATACAACTATGAGACCAGAGAAGTAGATGGTGCCCGGCTACCACTGTCAACCACTTGGAGGGGGATCTATGTAGGAGATCCTGGATAGAGAGGGAGAACAATGTGGAACAAAACTCAAAATCATTT
>NW_006921621.1:191365-201883 GCF_000298275.1 Orycteropus afer afer
GGTTCAAACCCACCAGCCACTCCTCGGAAGGAAGATGGGGCAATCTACTTCCATAGTAATACTGCCTCAGAAACCCAAGGAGGGGTCACTATGAGTCGGGTCTGACTCGACAGCACACAACAACAACATATATATATATATATATATATATATGCATATGTATGTATATAATGTTTCCTCTGGATGGCTTAAACATTGTGCTTTGTGTTGATGCTTTAAACCCATCCAGCGGTGCTATGGAAGAAAGGCCCAGTGATCTGCTTCTGTAAAAATTATAGCCAAGAAGACTCTATGAAGCAGTTCTACTCTGTAACACATGAGGTCATCATGAGTTGGACTTGACTCAACAGCAACTGCTTCTGGTTACCATAAATACTAATTTCTTTACTTTTTTATTTTTAATAGAGAGTCCCACCTTCATTATTCTTTTATTTTTCAGCAAAATTTCTGGATGCCCTTTCATATTTATTTCTTCAGTTGAACTACGGAATCATTAAGTTTCAAAGAGGAAAAAATATTATGGAGATAATAACGAGAGTTTTACTGAATTAGCATCAATTTCTTTATATAAGAATGTAGAGCTTGTCTTTGAACCTGGTGGCAAAATCACATAAACCCAGTGTTGCTGAGTCAATTTCACCTCACAGAGACCCTATAGGAGAGAGTGGAACTGCCCCACAGGGTTTCCAAGGCTGTAAATCTGTAAGGAAGCAGACTGCTTCATCTTTCTGCTGTGGGCGGCTGGTGAGTTCCAACTGCTGACCTTTTTGTTAATAATCAAATGCCTTAACCACTGTGCCACCAGAGCTCCTTCAAAAGTCATATAGTGCTTGTCATGAGTCTCATTTGATTCTAGTCAAGTATAGCTCTTAAAATATAATTGGTTTCATTGCTGCTACAAATAAAATCATCTGCCCCAAATATTTTCTACATGAGTGGAGATTCTTGAATATTAATATTTTATTGAGGAAAACCAGAGTGGTTGCAACTCACTTTTTCATGAGAGCCTTTCAAATGATGTTCAACTGCTATTCTAAAATTATTGTACAGTTGGATCACAGAAAATATGGTCATTAGTACTATATAATAATAATAATAACTTAGCAATACAGCTATCTAGAAATCTTACGTAATAGTATAAGTCTTTCTATAATTATCAATGCTTGATGGTGAAATAACTGCTAACAAAATAAGAATCTATGGTAATGTAAGTTCCTTAAATCTATTTGTGAGGATTAACCTATTTATGCCACTAAAAACTGTTTTCTTATAAAAGTGGAAAGTTTCTCAGTGTAGCATTAGAATGTCCAAAACATAATTAAAATAAAATCATGCTTTTCCTTTCTTTTTTTTTTTTTTTTTCCTAGCAAGCCTGTGACAGTGTGTTTGCCAACATGGCACCCAAAAAGAAGAGTGTCAAAAAGAACAAAGGAGATATCAATGAGTTGACTATAATTGTAGAAGATAGCCCCCTAAGCAAACTAAATGCTCTGAATGGGCTCCTAGAAGGAGGCAATGGCCTTAGCTGCATTTCTTCTGAATTAACAGATGCTTCTTATGGCCCCAACCTCTTGGAAGGTTTAAGTAAAATGCGACAGGAGAGCTTCCTTTGCGACTTAGTCATTGGCACCAAAACCAAATCATTTGATGTGCACAAGTCAGTGATGGCTTCCTGTAGTGAGTACTTTTACAACATCCTAAAAAAAGATCCATCTACTCAAAGGGTAGATCTCAATGATATCGCACCACTGGGCCTAGCCACAGTCATTGCATATGCCTACACTGGAAAGCTGACTCTCTCCTTGTATACAATAGGAAGCATTATTTCTGCTGCTGTTTATCTTCAGATCCACACTCTTGTAAAGATGTGCAGTGATTTTCTGATACGAGAGATGAATGTTGAGAATTGCATGTACATTGCTAACATTGCTGAAACATACTCCCTGAAAAACGCAAAAGCAGCAGCCCAGAGATTTATCCGGGATAACTTCCTCGAATTTGCAGAATCAGATCAGTTTATGAAACTTACCTTTGAGCAGATTAATGAACTTCTTATAGATGATGACTTACAGTTGCCTTCTGAAATAGTAGCATTCCAGATTGCAATGAAATGGTTAGAATTCGACCAAAAGAGAGTAAAATATGCTGCAGATCTTCTGAGCAATATTCGCTTTGGTACCATCTCTGCTCAAGACCTGGTCAATTATGTTCAGTCTGTACCAAGAATGATGCAAGATGCAGATTGCCACAAACTTCTTGTAGATGCCATGAACTATCACTTACTTCCATATCATCAAAACACATTGCAGTCTAGACGCACAAGAATCCGTGGGGGCTGTCGAGTCCTAGTCACTGTTGGGGGACGTCCAGGCCTTACTGAGAAGTCTCTCAGTAGAGACATCTTGTATAGAGACCCTGAATATGGATGGAGCAAGCTTACAGAAATGCCAGCCAAGAGCTTTAATCAGTGTGTGGCTGTGATGGATGGATTTCTTTATGTGGCTGGTGGTGAAGACCAGAATGATGCAAGAAATCAAGCCAAGCATGCAGTCAGCAATTTCTGCAGGTACTTAATCTTTTATCAGGAAATGAAATGGTTCAATATTATGGGGAAATAGTCCTGACATAAAAGTGCATTAATCATGTCTGTTAACTAATTTCATGGGCTCAAAAAACCAATAATAATAATGCCATCTTACATGTGTATAGCACTTTATATTATAAAAGTGCATTCACACATATCATGTACTCAAGATTTCTGAGACAAGTCTATGAGGCTTGCAGGAAAGATAGGATTGTTATTATTTTAAATATGAGGGATATGATACTCAGAGAAATACCACTAATAGGTAGCAATGCTTATTTTTTCATTTATAGTCAGGGGTCCTCACAACACACTACCTTTCTGAAAGAAATTGAGTGCAAATTTAGTTTTTAACATTAGTGGTGTTCTTCTTGTTGTTGTTATGTGCCATCGAGTCAGACCTGACTCATAGCAACCCCTCCTTGGGTTTCCGAGGCAGTATCACTACGGAAGTAGATTGCCCCACCTAATACCAAATTTCTTGTGACTGCTACTGATGCCTGTCAGATTCATATTTAGTAAATAAGATGTGATCATTAAAAATGTAATAGATGATTAAGTATTTGGAAACTGAGGAGCATAGAAATGTCAATGTTATTAATGCATGTAAAAAGAGAAAATGCATAAATCCTTCATAAAATAGGGCTCAATTATCATTATTATTTTGTATTTATGATACAAAATTAAATTGCCACATAGATGATATATCCAGAAAGTCACATTTATATCATGGTAGTAGCACAAAATAAAACATAACTACTGAGTGGGATCTGGGAACTTACACAATATACCATGTTGTTGTTGTTATGTGCTGTCAAGTCGACCTCTACTCTTAATGACCCCTCCTTGGGTTTCCAAGGTGGTATCACTACGGAAGTAAATTGCCCAACCTTCTTTCCGAGGAGTGCCTGGTGGGTTTGAACCGCCAACCTTCTGGTTAGCAGTCAAGTGCCTTAGGCACTACACTACCAGAGCTCCTCAGTATATCATTAATAAATAAATAAATAAATATATTATTTCATGTGTGTGTGTGTGTGTGTGTTATTTAGAAGTTCCAGTGGTGCAGTGGTTAAAGCATTTGGCTGCCAACCAAAAGGTTGGTGATTGGAACCCACCAGCCACTCCCTGTGAAAAAGATGAAGCAGTCTGCTTCCGTAAAGATTTACAGCCTTGGAAACTGTAAGGCAGTTCTACTCAGTACTATAGGCTCACTATGAGCGAGAGTCCACTGGATGGCAGCGAGTTTGGTTTTGGTGTACCATTTAAAAAATTCTCAGCAATTAGTTGGTTTTCAGTCTTTGTAACTGTAGTTAAGTTTTGATTTGAGGGTTAAATGGGACAAAGATGAATATTAAACTGAAGGAGTGAGCTCTGTTTACACCTGAACTATGAAAACAGGAAAGCATGAGTTTACTATGACAGTTTATTTTCCTCCTGCTGATAACTCGTGTATTCGTTGTCAAGTCGCTGTTTCTACAGTATTGATTTCAGTACTTATGGTATAATAACTCTAGTATTAGCACTGAAAAACTTATATTCCTAAACTAAAAAGTCTTAGTTACTAATACTTCCTGGAGAATAGAGAAGCCCTCAAAAGTTAACCCCCCCCCCCCCCCCCTTTTTTTTGATGATTTTGGACATGAGTTCCATTGTCTCATTCTAAACAGAAGAAAGAAGACTTGGCTAAGTGCATTAACTTTTGCTATTGCCACTGCTGGGACAAATAACAAGAGGCTCCTAAGAAACCTAGACATCCAGTCAGTCAGCTCCTATCTTAATTAAACACTGAGAGTCAGTTAGGGATGGCTGGTGTCTCAAGATAGGTATAACCGACTTTAGTGTGTTGGTGTACCCTCTTTCGATTGCCAGAAATACCCAGCTTCCACATGCATAGCTCACAAATCTTACTGTGGTGATGGACATTTGAATATGGAGGAAGGGGAGCAGGAAGGTCCAGTTCTATGGACAATTCCCCAAGCAGCCCAATAAAAGAAGTGGTCTGATAGAGAGTGGGGAGGGATGGGGGGACATCACCCGCTTTGCCATTCCAAGTGTCAAACATTTTTACTGGCTAAGTGAGAAATACCAGCCTACAGGTGAGAAGCTGTGCTAGGTTCCTAGCCTCTTTCCAGACATAGTGTCAAGAGTCCCACATTATGGTTTATGGAGTAATTTGGGTTTCCTGCCTGTCACCGACAGAGCTGTCACACTTTCTCTGCTGTTTCCAGATATGACCCCCGTTTCAACACCTGGATACACCTAGCCAGTATGAACCAGAAGCGCACGCACTTCAGCCTGAGCGTGTTCAACGGGCTCCTCTACGCGGTCGGCGGCCGCAACGCGGAAGGCAGCCTGGCCTCGCTGGAGTGCTACGTGCCCTCCACCAATCAGTGGCAGCCCAAGGCGCCCCTGGAGGTGGCCCGCTGCTGCCACGCAAGCGCGGTCACCGAAGGCCGCGTACTGGTGACCGGCGGCTACATCGGCCACGCGTACTCGCGTTCCGTGTGCGCCTACGACCCGGCCAGCGACTCATGGCAAGAGCGGCCGGCTCTGAGCACACCCCGGGGCTGGCACTGCGCCGTCGCGCTGGGCGACATTGTGTACGTAATGGGGGGCAGCCAGTTGGGGCCGCGCGGGGAGCGTGTGGACGTGCTGACTGTAGAATGCTACAACCCCGCGGCGGGCCAGTGGAGCTACGGGGCGCCGCTGCAGGTGGGTGTGAGCACTGCCGGCGCCTCGGTGCTGCACGGCCGCGCCTACTTGGTGGGGGGCTGGAACGAGGGTGAGAAGAAGTACAAGAAGTGCATCCAGTGCTTCCACCCCGAGCTCAATGAGTGGACGGAGGAGGACGAGCTGCCCGAGGCTACCGTGGGCGTGTCCTGCTGTACTCTCTCCATGCCCAACAATGTGACCCGAGAATCCCGGGCCAGCTCGGTGTCCTCCGTGCCAGTCAGTATCTGAATCCAGGTAGATGCGGGGGCACAGGAAGCACTAGTATTTATTCGTAGAGCCATGTGGTTAACCTCTGAGTTACCGAAAAGAAAATACATAACATTTACTACAATGATTATATATTAAAATATATGAGGGCATATGTCTTGATGATTTTAAATTCCTGGTATGGCACAATAATCTACCTCTGGGTCTTTTTTTCTTTCTTTTAACAAAATGCAGAGCTATAGTCAATAAAGGTTAGAAACTATTTGAGCGGCCACTGGTTGGCAGACGGAATTTGATGTAGGCACTCTTCCCAAGTGGCATGCTTCCCAAATGTTTAGTGGTTACATCCCTATTGAAGGTTTTTCTTCTACACTACAGTATCTCAGAGCTTATGTAAGTGATTTCACGTGCAAACCATTACCGTCCTCTCTTTTTTTCATTAGGAAGTTGAAAATACTCCTTTGTAGTTTCTATTTATTTGAAAATGGAAGTCCATCTGTGTCCATAAAGAGTAGAGAAGATTTAATTTTGTATTTCAACCAGGACTTCAAACCAGTTCAAACTGGTTCATTCATGGCCAACAAAACAAACTGGTAAAGACCCGAATTTTTAAAATTTGAGTGACTCAGAATGGTAACTGGAACCGGAAAAATTACCATTTGAAGTCCTGAAATGAGAGACTTGGAAGAGACATAATGAGCCCTGTTAGGAGTATGAAGTGTGACGTTATTGTCAG
The DNA here is from genome assembly GCF_000298275.1 of Orycteropus afer afer. Classification (NCBI taxonomy): domain Eukaryota; kingdom Metazoa; phylum Chordata; class Mammalia; order Tubulidentata; family Orycteropodidae; genus Orycteropus; species Orycteropus afer. The sequence goes on from NW_006921621.1 coordinate 197,626, forward strand.
GAGAGCCACACACATTCAAAGCTGTGCAGATCAGCCACCATCTTTAAGCTGGTCGCAGTTACATTTGATTCAGTCAGTCAAGAGATTTGGTTGTTATGCAGTGTACATGCTGCCCTTGTTTTCTAAGAGGTAGATTAAGTTTCTAGCGGCATCAACTGTAATTTTTCCCATTCTGTTTAGCATTCTGGTTCACTCGCATTTTACAAATTTGGGTCCATTCTAGTGTTGCTTCTTAGACCATGACTGAATTAGGCTGTAGCAGTTTGAAGCTCTGATTTCAACACCATTTCTTTCCCTATATATATGACTAAGGATTTTGAGAGGCATCCTATGACAGTTATAAGGCTTAAAACAAAGTCTTACTAGAAAGGAACAGTGATTCCACTCAGGAACTGTCAAATTGGTATGTTTGGTTTAGAACCAATTTTCTTCTCCCTTCTTCCACCATGTGCCAAGCCCCAGTGTGTTTTCTATCATAAAACTCTGCTCTCAAAGAAGGAACTGATTAACAGTCATCTAATTTATAGTGTAAATTTATATCATTTTGTTATTTCTCTTAGAAGTATTTGCACTTTGATCCCTGGCTCTTATTAAAGGAAATCTGAGTCTCATGGGAGCCTTACCCTCACCCTAAAAACCACACCAACCTTGTTAAAGGCAACTTTTATCTTCATGTTAGCCCAAGAAGAGCATCCAATAAAACTATGTCCTTAAGGATGTTAATTTAAAGCTTATATAGCCTGAAGCTTGTTCAACCAATAACAATCATTTGACTTCCCCACTCTTTTATATGGATGAAGAGCTCTGGTGGCACAGTGGTTAAGGCATTTAGCTGCTAACCAAAAGACCAGCGGTTCAAAACCACCAGCTACTCTGTAGGAGGAAGATAAGGTGGTCTGCTTCTGTAAAGCCTTGGAAACCCTATGGAGCAATTCTATGTCCTATAGGATCGCTATTAGTTGGAATCAACTCTCTCTCTCTCTCTCTCTCTCTCTCTCTCTCTATATATATATATATATATATATATCTGAGAATGGAGGAAACACTCAGAATTCTTGCATTTGGCATTAACTAGATGAATGAGTTCTCTTGTTGGTAGATGTCATTATTTCCCATTTCATATCATTCCTCCTGATTACTTAATTAAAAGTGTAACATACGTATTTCACATAGATATATTGAAGTGTTGTTGTTGTTATATGCCATCGAGTCAGACCCGACTCATAGCAACCCCTCCTTGGGTTTTTGAGGCAGTATCACTATGGAAGTAGATTGCCCCATCTTCCTTATATTAAAGTAATACATGCTCATTCTGTTATATTTTGGTTTGGACCCCAAATTAGTCCTCAGATGGCACAAACAGTTAAGCACTTGACTACTGGCCAAAAGTTTGGCTGTTCAAACCCACCCAGAGGCCCATCAGAAGACAAGTCTGATGATCTTCTTCTGAAAGGTCGCAGCTTTAAAAACCTTATGGAGCAGTCCTCTGCACAGTCGAGGTCACCATGAGTGGGAACAGACTAGACTAACTGACAGCAGCAGCCCAAAATTACCTGTGCAAAGTAAGTGCACCCACTTGGTGTCTTTAATTTTTCTTCCATGTTTGCCAAGGGGAAGGGAATAATTGTAGTAAATGATACATATTTTCCTTTCTTGTATTTACCACTTATTCTTTGATAACTTATTTATTTTTGAGAAAAAGTAGCTTATCAATTATGGGTTATGTGCAATTAGATTTAAAAAATTTTTTAAAAAACTATTTTAAGGGCAAAACTGTATGAGATATATGAAAAACTAACTGGGTTTTCATTAATCCCATCTCCTCCACCATGTGTAGATAGATAGGTTATTGGTAGAGTTATGATATTTATATCTAAAATATTTTATTAGAACTGTGAAAAGTAGTTCATATAGTATACTCGTGTAACAGTTTCGTATCTGCCCCTTATGAAAAGCTCAATTTCTTGGTATTTAATAGTAACGCTCTTTATTAAGGCTATAAACACTGTAAGTTAAGAACAGACATTATTAATGGAAAAATACTGGGCTGTTTCCACATCATACACAGAGCATAAGGAGCTTCACCAAGTACAGAGTTTCTAACGGCACCTGCCCCTTTAAATAATGATTATGGATTTCATCAAAATTAAAAAAAAATAGTGATTATGGATTGCAGATGATAAACAAGCAAACAGACATAGTTCCTTGATTCACACCAATAGATATATCTCCCAATGAGATCATAGAAGTACTGTGTAAAGAGGAAGACCTAGGGTTTGGAATGAAACAAGAATCAATCAACTGTAAACTTTTCTCATGAGAGAATGAGGAGAGGCGCTGAAACTATCATCTATCAGGCCTTGGTAAGACAAGGTTGTGCAAAAACTTGGCAGTGGCTTTCTAGAGATGAAACTGGTGACATGTTAGAGCTGGATAAATCATTTTTAAATGGCCATTTAGTGAATTTTCTACATTATTTATGTGTGAAGACTAAGAAAATACTCATCACAGAGCTTAACCAGCTTCCTGGGTTCACTGCTATTGTTTCTCCTGCTTCAACAGTGAAGTTAAGAAATGAAGACAAATATGAATTTGGCATATAGGGACTACTGACATAACACATCAGTAGGGAGCACTGAACATCCAGGTTTGTGAAAGCTTTATATCCTGGAATGACCTGCACTGCCAATTAAAAGACACAAAAGTATATTAATAATAATAATGATAATAATGTGTGTCAGTTTTTATGTGTTAAGTGAAACCCTTTAACCCAACTATTGAAGTAGTTTCTCCATGTATCGACAATTTCTCCATATTTTCCAACTGGAAATTTTCCTTCATTCTGATTGTGTTAAGCTTACATTTAATTACACTCCTAAATCCTCACAGCCAACCATGTACTTCCTTTTATTTTTCTGAAGGAAAAGGACTTGTTATTTTAGTAATGTCAAAGTCATGTGATTAAATAAAGTCATTAGTTCACTGTGTCAGAGAAATAGCATGTTATCCAGCAGCTGAAATACTGAAACTCAAGCTCTCTATTTCTGAATAGGCCAGAGACCTGAAGAGAACACCTCCAGGAAGCTAGAATTCAACACAGTCATTACAGTTTTGGTTAGATTCTTGGTGCCAAGTTTAACCTCTTGATGTATTAACTGCTTTTCTACACACAGTGGCATTGAATGAGTTTTAGTTTTACTTCTTGTGTTGTAAGAGTAGTTATGAATAGAAGGTTGGTAATGGTATCAGTTAGTAGAATTCTAAACAATGAATAGTGGTGGAGTGTTATGAGTGAGCAGGTATAAGTGAGGTAAAAAGGAAGTGAGAATGTACTGAATGATCTGTGATTTAAGGCAGAGCAGCAATTATACTAAGTGTATTTTATAAACATGCATGTAAATAGAGATTAACCTGGAAATATCTTAAGTGTTAAAAGGTCAGATTTTTGCCTGTTATCCTGGCCAGTATCTCCAGAAGTCAAGCAAGCTACTAGAAAGAAGAACTAGAACAATTTCATTTGATTTCGTTTTTCACCCAGTCAGAATGGGTGAATGTATGTAATCTTTTCTGAATGCACCAGATCACCATCTTAGCCACTGATCAGTATATTCTCTAGCACAAAGCAGCATGGGAAGCAGTTGTTTTGCAGTAATTTTTTTCATACCAATAAAAACTACAGCATAGTTTCCCTACCACTCTTCCATGGTAATTGTAAGAACTAAAGACTCTAAAATATTACAAACTTACCCTCCAGCACATTCATAAGGTAAAGACGATTTAAATTTTCCTCTCAGGGAATTTCAAATAAAATACTTGTCTTAGATACTCCTAAAAAACCTTTTAATTTATTTAGCAAATTTTTGCAAAGAATTTCTTTGTTTGCTTAAAACATTCTGCTACTATATAAGGAACAACAAACTAAAATGTATGTAGTGTTATTTTGTAACTTCACTATCAATAAAGTGTTCAGTAAGATCATATAGTCAATAATAAAATGTGGGCAGTTTTGAAGTGTCCTTTCTGTGATGACTGAGGTTTGTTTGTTTCTCTATTTAGTTACAATGTACTTAGAAATAATTGAAAAAGTGTTCTAATGAGCACTAGAAATACTAGAAGTAAAAATACTAGAAAATACTAGAAAAAAAAATAGTATAAAATAGTATAGTGGGGACCTTCTAAAAGTTAAATTTTTATGTGCTTCTGAAGACTTCTCCAAAAGAGTCAAAAGAGAACCTACAGATTGGGAAAAAATATTTGG
>NW_006921621.1:207995-233682 GCF_000298275.1 Orycteropus afer afer
TTCCAGCCAAACAGAAGACAGGTATATGAGTTAAACATTGACCTGAGGTAGATACACTCCTTGGAGAGATCAAACATGGGAGAAAGAAGGGGTGTTTATGCACAGTGAGACAGCTCAGGGGGCAGGAGTGCATGAAGGGATGGATACAGGGAAGAGGTAACTATCAGGAGGAAGTGGGAGGGGAGCTGTTGCATTGGGGTAAATAATAGTCAATGTCATGAGACAAAGTGTATGTGTACTGTTGTATGGAAAGTGAATTTGCTCTGTAAATTTTCACCCAAATCACAATTAAAAAAAGAAAATGTTAAGTCCCAAAATGATGTCTAGGACAGAGTAATTAGTCAAGTGACAGGATTTGACAGTGATCTGCTAACTAGAAATCAATAAGAATGATAGTCTTTGTCATAGGTGGTATATTTTTATACTGATTTTCGTATCTTTTTCTTGGTTTGAAGGATAGAAAGGAAGAAAATGTTTAAAATAAAATCTTTAATAAACTTATTGAACATTAAAAAAATAATCAATAGTGACTTACTTTGTAACTCAGGCAAAAGTTCAACTCTGGTATATGTCAGCCCTGACCAATTAGAAGTCATAAAGATTTAGTGTAGTTTTTAGTCTCACTTCCACTCTGATCACAGAAAACCTGGCACAGACTCAGGTGCATCCTCATTTACAATAAAGCAAGTTTTCAGAAAATGAAATTATATTCTTCTACAGACAAGCTTCATGGCCTTTCTTTTCCACCTCACCTTTCCAAATGAGCAAATCAGATTTAAGCAGCATAAGATGATCAACTTTCATCTGATTTAGTAGTTAAAAAACTTTCACATAAGGCCATCTTAGTCATTTCTAGACAGAGAGGCAGACAGACAACCAACCAGCTGCTGTCATGTTGACTGACTCATGGAGATGTTACGTATAGCAGTAAAACATTACCTGGTCCTGTGCCAATCAAACCATCTCACTGAGGGTCTCCCTTCTACGTCAGCAAGCAAGATGTCCACCTTCAATGATTGATTCTGAAGACACGTCCAAACCAAGCGAACTGTACAATGTTCTACTGATCACTAAGGATTTTATTAGCTAATTTTTGGAAGTAGAGCACCAGCACTGAAACTTGCCCACCATGGGTGACTGCCCTGTGCTGGTATTTAAAATACCAATGGCATGGCTTCCAGCATCACAGCAACACACAAACCTGTGTAGTTTGATAAACTGGCAGATAGGTGGTCATATCTAGAAAATTCTAAATAGCATTAATATTTTTTTTCTTAAATCTCTGCAAACTCTATAATCGTATAAAGAAGCTAGACTGGCACCAAAACAGAAACTAGCTAGTGCCACATTACCAGTGTTGAGTGTCCAGCCAGATGTCCCTGAATTTTTTTTAACTCCCACATAACTCCAAGCTTCCCTACAGATTTGCACTCCCTCCGACATTGATACATCAGTCCACCTAACCAATTCATGACACACATGAAATTGATTCATGGCATTAACTACACATAAGATACTCAAGTATGCATCAGTGGAATAAGTATTTTATGATTACTGTATTTGGCATGGTAGACAGACTAGAGACTTTTTAAAAAGATATTCAAACCCACCTCTAGTCTTTCCTCTCATCAAGGTGATTTGGAAGTTCATGAGGAGGTCCATATCAGGGAAAGGAACAGACCATGAAGGGGAGAGGATATCCAGCCCACATTCCCTAAAAGCGTCATGCTCAACCCCCTTGTTTTCCTTTCAAGCTACATTCACAGGTTGGCTTATGAACCTAGGTGAAAGTTGAGCCACATTTTCTTTATGTCAGCACCAAAGTCCCACCCAGGTTCAGATCACACCTATTCCTTAGGAAATGGTGAAAAAGGGAAGGCACTTTTCCTGAACCTTTGGACTGATGCAGTAGCCTCTTTCACCTAATGATTTTATACAACTTCTTTCCTTATCCCTTTTAAGGAAACGTCAAGTCAGGCTGGCTTATCCTGAAGAAACTACCCTTCAGGCTTTGCCTTGATATCCAATCACAGTTACAAAGTTATTGTAATCTTCAAAGGGAAGATTTTTTTTTTTTCAGGGCTTCTAACTGGTTTGAACTGGTTCAGTCATGGCTGATGAAGCAAAACCAGAACAGACCCGAATGTTTAAAATCTGGGTAATCTGGAATGCTAATTGGAATGGGAAAAACTATGGGTCAAAACCCTGAGATGGGAGACTTGGAAGAGGTGTAGTAAGCCTTTCAGGAGCCTGATCCATGCGTGACATTGAATTATTGTCAGGACTGTGGGGAGCAACACATTCATAGCAGTGCAGCCACCATCTTTGAGCTAGTTACAGTTTTCAACTCAGCTGGTCAAGAGATTTGGTTGCTATGCAACGTGCACACTGCCCTTGTTTTCTAAGAGGGAGATTAAATTTGTAGCAGGGATTAAGCTCCTAATTTTTCCCATTCCAGTTCACCTATATTTTAAATATGCAGGTCCATTCAGCATCACTTTGTCAGCCATGACTGAACCGAGCTGAACTGGTTCAAAGCCCTGCTTTTTTCATTGCTATTACTTTGTCAAGAAGGGGTGATATATCAAAAAGAAGCAAGACCTTGACTATAGTAACAGACACTTCTCTCCTTCCCACCCTCGTCACCACCATTATGACATGTACCCAAAGGAGGGAGTGTCCAGTGATATGCAGGACTCATGCCCTGCCTACTTTTGTGCTCACATTTAGGCTTTCCCCATTCAATTTCTAGATTCAGGAGTTCTGTCACCTTCCATGTTAAGGTTATCTCCACTCTCAATCAGAGAGAAAACCGAACAAAATCTAGTTTTGATGGGCCAGCCATGGAAGTGATCTGTCACTCCACCCACATTCCTTTGGCCAGAACCAATCTCATGGCCCCAACTAGATGCAAAGGTACTGGGAAAAGAAGTTTTTCTGTAAGCTCAGGAGGAAAAAGAAAAGTTTTCATATAGCATTGTCTCTTTACAATGAATGACTACATTTCAGAAACCATTGCTTTCATCGTCTTCCCTAGTTATCAACAGAGGAAGGATCTTTTCAGTCAAACTGCCTCCTCTACAACACCTGTCTGGATCTGCTCATATCGTAACAGTGCTCTCCTCTTACACTTTCCTGGGTGATAAGCCTTGAGCTAAGCTCCCATTATGCCTACATTGCCTTTTCCTTCCAGAAGTACACACCCTGACTCTCTGAGCCTTTTCTCAATTCAGTGCCCTTACAGGCCTACACCATGCATTACATGTATTCTGCAAGCTTGAGTATTTGCACAAATCTGGTTTCCACAAACCATCAGGGACAACCATCTAACATTAGGAATTACCTTCTTCACCCCTCCCTTCCTGTCCCTCTACCATTAAAACTCTCTGAACTCTTCTTGTGTTTACATCTTTTAGAACAATATTGGCTGTAAATTGTACATCTGTGACTTAATTCCTCTCACTCCAGCCATACATGGAACTCCTAATACGTAATGGTTTGAGGAGAACAACATTATGTAGAATTTAAAAGGGGACATCCATACAGCTATTCTTAATCACTCTGAGAGATTTCCTCATGGAGAGAAATACAGGGGGAGGAAATTGAGTCTTCTTCCCTAACCTTTATGAAACCTTTCCATTTACTGCACAGTTCAAAGTTGAGAACTATTTTATTCTATCCCAGCTCTGCATATGAGCACCAAAGGAAATTTTATATGCAAAAAGAATCCTCTCCTTGTTTAACAAATACTAACTGGACACCTACCATGCACCAAGCATGCTTCTGGTGGCATGGTGCCTAAGGCACTTGACTGCTAACCAGAAGGCTGGCGGTTCAAACCCACCAGCCACTCCTCTGAAGGAAGATTGGGCAATCTACTTCTGTATAGATACTGCCTCAGAGACCCAAGGAGGGGTCGCTGTGAGTTGACTTGACAGCAGTGAGTTTCTGGGAAGCAGGGGTGGATTATCCAGTAAGCAAGGTAAGCATGGGCTTGTGCTTACTTACTAATCTGTAGTGAACAATTTCACTGCTTATCTTGCATACTGAGTATGCCATCCCTGTCAGGGATTATACATTTGAAAAGAGGCTTTGATTCTGGAGGAAGGTGCTGTGGAGTTGGGAGAGAGAGAGATGCTAGCCACATCTAGAAGCAGAATCTTCGATGTGGTGGAAAAATGTGAAACTGTTCACTACAGATTAGTAAATAAGCACAAGTAAGTTTGTGCTTACACTGCTTGTTGGCTAATCCACACTGCTGGGAAGCCATCGTAAACAAGGCACTGTTTCCTTGGCATAGTGAAGAACTAGAATCCCCATGGGTGACTCTTATGCCCGAGATACACTCATTTAGATCAGGCAGAGCCAACCCTACAAAATACAATTAAATTAACATACATTTGCTGAGCACCAGGATTTTGCTAAGCTCCATATTTCCTAGGCTCTTTGGGGAAGAAATAGGGAAATTTGACTTAGTGTCTACTTAGTGCCTGGCCTCTAGGAACTCAGAAGAGGTAATAGTTTTCTAGTTGACTCTATTTGGAAGTTACTCTCTTTTTGTTCCCACCCTGCAAAACCACTTTCTTCTCACCATGATGTTTGTGGGCTTCCATACACATCATAACACCTCTGCCTTCCAGATAGTTCTTGTTGCTTTGGTTATGTTTACCTCCCCTTTTAGAATTATGTTCCTTAAGAGTAAGGACCCTGTCTTGTTTATTGCTGCACCTCCAGTATCTAGAATATATATAGTCACACACACACACATTCAGCATCATGTTACTATGCTTGCACTTGGAGATTAATGGCCATTCTGATTCCATCCTTACCTTATATAAGAACTAAGTGAGTTAATAGGTAATGTTCATTTCTTTAAATTACTTCTTGAGGAAAGCCATGTATTTTGGTTATCTTGTGCTGCTCTAACAGAAATACCACAGGTGGATGGCTTTAACAAACAGGGATTTATTCTCTTACAGTTTAGGAGACGAAGTCCAAGTTCAAAGTGTCAAGCTCTAGGGGCTAATGACAGCCCCTCGACCTCAGGCTTCAGTTCTGCCTCTTGCTCCCGGCCCACTGAAGCTGGAGGCATCTCTTAGCTCAGGCAGCTGCTAGCTGCTGAGGCTGACAAACCCAATGTCAACAAATAAAAGGGTACAGTCTCAAGATCATCAAACAACACAGTAGGCCACTAGTTCAAATCCAGAAAAAGTCCTAAGATCGGCCGGGTATGGCAGGCTTCTGAATAAGACTTGGCTCCTTCATGGTCCAAGCATGCCAAAAAGCTGCAGACCACTCCCAAAGCTTCCCCTTATATACTAGAAGCAGACCACATCCCTAAAGTAGCTACTCGGCTGTTCACGGCAGATTTCACCATAGAGCTGATTGCCAGTCTCATGTTGGGGAATAAATACAACCCCCTACTCAGCCACTCAAAACCAGTCCCAGCCAAGTTGACACATAACCTTAACTACCACACTATATTCCAGGCCATTTGGAGAAACCTCAGGAAGTAGAGCCTACCCATAGACATTTTTTCTGACTGTCATAACAATTTGTGGCTTACATAGTCTGCTGCCTCGGCATCCATGAATTCTTCCTAGATGTCCTTTCACACATTTTCTCACATGGCCATTCCTATCTTGTCACCCAGTCTCTAAACAGTTGTGGTTACTCTTTAATCCTCCCAGCTCTGCCCCACCTGGCTTCCCATGACACAATTTCTCTTTTTCCCACATTAATGCCCTAAAAGCCTTTAAACTGATTGATAACACTTCAGCAAGCGCTAACCCCTAAAACTCCACCCTCTCCTATAATTCTAGTTTGTTACTGCCTTTCCTGGTGCAACCCCCTATGTGGTCCTGGGCATACTGTAGTTTTCTCTCTGGTATCTGTGAGTACTAAATCCTATTTGTTTTCTGGCCTTCCTATGTAAGTCTCACTTCTCGTGCCTCACCTGACAACATCCAAGATACCACAGACCCTCACCCTCTTTGGGTCAAACTTAAACTGACTCAGGGATAAGAGTCTGACAGAATGCCCAGGAGTGGGCTACCTCTAGCCTGAACCCTAGTGTCCTTCAAAATCCCCAGACTAGCCTCCACTAATAGTTGGTCACTTGCCTCACAGGTGAAGTTACAGGGGACAACTTGCTTATGGCAGAGTCCCAGGTGATGGACAAGGAGACTCTCTGGATTTGGGTCTGCCAGAGATACTAGGAGAATGAGGCACTGTCTGAAGAAATGAAAGGCGACAGATTCAGCTGAAAGCAAGCCCTGCTCCCTCTTCAAAGATGCTCTGTAGAGGCAAGTTCTGAAGACAAATTGGTGGACTAGAGACCAACCCTGTGGCAACCTAACCATATGTTAACAATGCCAAGGACAAGTGGTGGAAGGAGCTGAGTCACTGAGTCACTGTGGGAGGAGAGTCTCCTCTATCCAGGAATGCTTAGATTGAACTGGAACCAACTGAAAAATCCATGAAATTGCCACTCTCTGTTGACTTCTCTTGAACTCTTACACTTGAAATTCAGGTTAAAAAGTAATGCCTTGTGTGAAGCCATTCAGTTCTCTGTTTCCCCCTCCCACCCCTCTCCTGCCTGCTTGGACAAAATACAAGAAGTCTTCAGGAAAATGAGATCCTTGTGAACTTTGTAGGCAGGTCAGGCTTCCAGGTAGCAGAAGGAATCTTTAGGCCAGGAGAAGAATGAGCCTCCCCCAGGGATGTAGGCATGCAAGCCTTTGCTGCACAGGGTCCTACCATGATACCTCTGACATGCACGTGTGCAGAGAATGGGTTGTGGCACAGCACTGCTTAGATTCCTCCTAGGCTGCCATAGAAGCCTCCTGAGCAGTGCAAATGGTTAAGTGCTCAACTATTAGCTAAAAGGTTAAGGATTCAAACCTACCCAGAGGTGCCTCAGATGACAAGCCTGGTGATCTACTTCTAAAAGGTCAGAAACTTGAAAAGCCTATGGAGCAATTCTACTCAGTACACCTGGAGCCATCATGAGTTGGAACTGACTCGGCAACTAACAACAACAGATTTTCTGTAGGACCACGTGGCACCTAGAATGGCCAGTTTGTGGGTTGGTCTCCTCCAGCTGCAATCAGTCTTTTCTATTTTTCCCCATAACATTGTCCCAATAATACCACTTTCTATTTGTGCAGTGAGTACAAAGGTTATTGGGCACCGTTTTATAGAATGTGGCCTCCTTCCCCAGTCCAGTGATGGTTTTCCTGGTTGCTGGACACTTATTTGAACTAGAGGTGGAACACTTCACAGAGCTCCATGTAACTGATGTAGCACACAGGATATGGGCAACCACAAGTCAGGCCGCGGTGCTCTTTGGAGACTGGAAGGCCTGCTGACTGACATGTAAATCTCTTTCCAGTAGGCCTAAAGCAGCTATGTGATGCTCTCCTGCTGTTGTCTGAATGCTGGAGTCAAGACCCATGTCTCCTTGTGTTTCCTGGAGATTCCAGTATCTGCTAGTATGATTGCTTTTATTATAAGAGAAGACATATTATTAATTTTTTATTGTAATTTGGATGAAGATTTACAGAGCAAATTCACTTACCATACTGCAATTCACATATACTTTGTCTCATGTCATTGACCACAGTTTACCACAATGCAACAGCTCCCCTCCCACTTCCTCCCCATAGTTCCCTCTTCTCAGTGTCCATCCCTCCATACACTCTTGCCCCCTGAGCTGTCTCCCTGTGCATAAGCAGCCCTTCTTTCTCCCATGATTGTTCTTTCGAAGGAGTGTATCTACTTGAGGTAAATGTTTAACTCATATGCCTGTATTTTGTTTGGTTGAAAACCACAGGTGTGGGTTCAATTCCAGACCTGAAGGGCAGCTAGGGGCCATAGTCTCAGTGGTTCCACTAGGCTCTATTGAACCAGCACACCTGGTCCCCACCTTTTTTTTTTCCTCCAAATGATTTTGAGTTTTGTTCCACATTGTTCTCCCTCTCTATCAAGGATCTCCTACATAGATCCCCTTCCAAGTGGATGACAGTGGTAGCCAGGCACCATCTAGTTCTTCTGGTCTCATAGTCATATAGGCTGCAGATCGGATGGTGTACCAGTCGCTAGGACTAATTGTTTCCATGAATTTTGGTTTTCTTCATTTGAGAAGACATATTTTAAAGGGAAAGTAACCTAGCCAATAGATTTTCTGCCTGTGGTGAAGAGTATGGTGAAGTCAGTGAGAAGTTTAGATTGCTTACATAAGACTATGAAGCCCTTGCACCAGCTCCAGGGGAGGCCAGGCCTCTGATGTTATAAGCACCGTGTTTGGCAACACTTAACAAAAATCTGAACAAGTCTACCTCTTCACTTGAAGATACGTAGACCTTCTCGGCAAAGCAGGAAAAGCGAGCCTCCTGAACTTTGATTCAGGAGTGATGACAGTCTGTCCTCAAGAACTGGCACACAGCTACCTGAAGATGCACCCAAATCCCTCCAATCCCAAGTAACTGACACCAAAAAAATATTTTAAGAGCATCTCAGAAGAAGTAGAACAACTTCAAAGGGAAATAGTGAAAGGTTTAGATGAGAATGTTCATTTCAAGAAGCCCTAAAACTGCTTTCTCAAGAAACACTGGGATGGAAGGGAAAAGTGCAGAAACTGAGAAGAGAAAAAAATGCCCGAAAAATCAAGCACACAACTGAAATAGGTTATACAGTGATAAACGGAGGCAGCCAGTTATAATCACCGACTGAAACAGTGCTGAACGTGAAAAATTTACTTATGCTAGTCAGAGAAGATTCCATGGATGATAGATGTACTTTGGTGGTGCAAACAATTAAGTGCTCAATTACTAACTGAAAAGTTGGTGGTTTGAAATCACCCGGAGGCTCCTCAGATGACAGGCCTGGAGATCTACTTCCAAAAGGTCACAGCCTTCAAAACTCTATTGAGCAGTTCTACTCTGCACACATGGGGTTGCCATGAGTCAGAATGGACTCAACACCAAGTAACAGCACATGGATGACTGCAACATGGAATTAGACAAAAAGAGTGAATCAGCAAATGGAGACCACTAGGCTGTCAGTAAGAAGTCAATTTGGAGAATCTCGTTGATGATGCCCACTTAAATGATTCCTTAAGAGGGTTTGAAGGAAAAAAACAAGGATTTTTTTTTTTTTCAATTCTATGAAGAAAATTAAATGAGAGATTAGAGATCAAACGAAAAGTCTCCAAACTGAACAGTCCGAACAGCTTGAACATGAGATTCAAAGGCTTCAGCTGAAACTTAAGTATTGCCTACAACACATCAAGAGCATGTAATGAAACTTGAAGGAGAAAATTTATCTCTTAGAAATAGTGAAGATAGTTCTTCAAGTATAGGGAAGCATCCGCAGTGTAAATAGAAAAAGGATGGCTAAAGACTTGGAGAAATAATTGGAAAGAACAACTTCCTTCTATCAAAATTGGATTGATTACCTCTCGTGAGAAAGAAGCTCAAGAAAGTTGTTTGGCAGCTGTGTCAGCAAGCTCAACAAACAAAAACAATGGTCACCACAGACAAAAATTGGCTGGAGTAGAGTTTAAACTCCAGTTTTCCCATGGCCCTCTGGTAGTTAATTATTAGCCCTCCAAAATGCTCACACATTTTGCACAGGATCTCTGGATCCTATGCATACACTATATTATATGCAAAAAAGGATTCCGCAGATGTAATTGAGGTTATTGACCTGAAGACAGGCAGAGTGGCCAAGATCACCCAGCTGTGCTCAGGCTTAACAATTATGCCCTTAAAAGCTTAAATAGGTTACAGCTGGCATGAGGGAAGGCGGAAGAGGAAAGCAGAAAGAAGTCAGAGAGATTTCAAACGTGAGAAAGATTGTACGGACAGTGGCCAGCTCTCAGATGTTGGGCTGTCGTTGTGTGCCACCAGTCAACTCCAACTCATAGTGACCCCATGTGACAGAGTAGAACTGCCCCATAGGGTTTTCTCGGCTGTACTCTTTATGGGAGCAGATCACCCATAAAGATCTGGTGGGTTCAAACCACTAACCCTTCAGTTAGCAGCTGAGTGCTTAACCATTATGCCACCAGGGCTCCTTCAGATGTAGGAGCCCAGGTGCAAAGAACAGAGTGAAGCCTCTAAGAGGTAAGGACAGCCCCCAGTTGACAGCCAGCTGTTGTCAGTCCTCACAGCTGCAAGAACTGGATTTTGCCAATAACTTGAATGAGCCTGGAAGGAGATTTCTTCACAGTCCCTCCCAATAAGAACACAGTGGGCCAACACTTTGCTTTCAACATTATAAAACCTACAGCAGAGAAACTAACTAAGCTAACACAAACTTCTAGCTTACAGAACTGACAGGTAATAAATACATGTTGTTCTAAGCCTCTAAATTGTGGTAATTCATTATGGTAGCAATGGTAGCAAAAGAAAACTAAAGCAGGCCCTTTTGCCCTTATTATTAAACAAGCCGAGTCCCTGAGTGATGCAGACAGGTAATGCATTCATCTGATAACTAAAAGGTTAGTGGTTCTGGTCCACCCAGAGCTGCCTCCAAAGAAAAGCCTGGCTAGGTATTTCTAAAAAATCAACCATTAAAAATTCTTTGAAGCATAGTTCTTCTCTGACACACATGGGGTCTCCATGAGTGAGAGTCAACTCCATGGCAACTGATTTACTTAACTAGCAGCTCTGGGTACAGGCCCAAGAGAATCAGGACATCCCCTGGGTCATCAGGTCCCCAGGGGAGGAAGATTATGAGCTATGAGGATTCAGGGCTACACAGTCACATAAAGGTGTAATTCAGCTTTCAAAGCAGCCAACCCCTGAACATCCACAACCATAGAAGATTTGCCTACATTTTCTGTCTTTAAAAGTAATTTTGATTTCTGTCTTTTTGTTTAACTGATGCTATATTTGCTCTTTAAAATAAGGATGGGTGTGCATAAGGGTTGCATCCTTTCACCATACTTATTCGATCTGTATGCTGAGCAAATAACCTAAGAAGCTGGACTATGTGAAGAACGCAACATCAGGATTGGTGGAAGACTCATTAACAACCTGCAATGTGCAGAGGACACAACCTTGCTTGCTGAAAGTGAAGAGGACTTGAAGCACTTACTGATGAAGATCAAAGACTACATCTTTCAGTATTGTTTACACCTCAACATAGAATAAAAATCCTTACTACTGGACCAAGAAGCAAAATCATAATGAATGGAGAAAAAATTGAAGTTGCCAAAGATTTAGTTTTACTTATATCCAAAATCAACACCCATTGAACCAGCAGTAAAGAAACATTGTATTGAACTGCGAAAATGTGTTGCAAAAGACCTCTTTAAAGTGTTGAAGAGCAAAGATGTCACGTTGAAGACTAAGGTGCACCTAAACCAAGCCATATTTTCAATCCTGGAAGAAGTGCAGCTGGAATGCTCCTTAGAAGCAAGAATGGCCAGACTTCATCTCACCTACTTTGGTCATGTTGTCAGAAGGGACCATTCCCTGGAGAAGGATATCATGCTTAGTAAAGTGGATGTCAGTGAAAAAGGGGAAGACCCTCAATGAGATGGACTGACACAGTGTCTGCAACGATAGACTCGGGCATAGCAAGCATTGTGAGGATGGCACAGGACTGGGCAATGTTTCATTCTGTTGTACATGGGGTCACTATGAGTTGGAATTGACTCAACAGCACCTAACAACAAGAACTTACTTGCTTTTATTGAGCTTTGATAGAATTATAATTCCTAACATAGTGTTTTTCAAATATAGACAGTTTTAATATAACACTAATGAACAACATATTGTTTGCACTTCATTAGACCCTGTAGAATTAGGTAATATATGTATTTTATTTTGATTGAAATAAAAAGTTCATTATTCCTTAAATCATCATTGAACTTTGGCATGGCCAGTTGGAAAAAAAAAAAAAAAACTCACTGCCATTGATTCTGACTCATAGCAACCCCCCTCCTTGGGTTTCCAAGGTGGTATCACTACAGAAGTAGATTGCCCAACCTTCCTTCCAAGGAGTGGACAGTGGGTTTGAATTGCCAGCCTTCTGGTTAGCAGTCAAGTGCCTTAGGCACTACGCTACCAGAGCTCCCTTATATACCATATTAGCTGTTATTGTTGTTGTTGTTGTTATGTACCATCGAGTCGGACCCAATCATAGTGATCCCTCCTTGGGTTTCCTAGGCAGTATCACTACTGAAGTAGATTGCCCAACCTTCCTTCCAAGGAGTGGCTGGTGGGTTTGAACAGCCAGCCTTTTGGTTAGCCATCAAGTGCCAAAAATGACTTAACTATTTGCTTAAAAATTTTTTGTTGGTTTTAAGAACAACACACACACACAAACATAAACAACTCCCCAGCTAAATGTAGTAATATTTTTATGTTAGTCCTTATTAATTATCTGTTATTAATTTACAGATTAACTCAGGTGAGTTGACATTTTGCAACCATTTGTTTCTTATTTTGTAATTTCTTTTCAATCTTGACTATTTTGTTTAGAATATTCTTTGTTGTTTAAATGTTAATAAATTTTATGCAGTTAAAATAAAATTCTGCCCTGAGGGGAAAATATATTTCTTGAACTTTCGTTTTATCTTGCAACCTGCTAGGTATTGGATAGCCAAAGATGAACAGATAGATCTGTCTCACCGTTCCCTGAGGGTAGGGGAAATGAGGGAGGAGACACTGGGGAGACAGACGCGCAAACAAATTATTGCTGTATGATGCAATATGGGTAATTATCGGGCTATGTACAGACTCCCATGGGAGTGCTGAAGAGAGTGGCAACTTATACCTGGAGGAGTGACCTGAACGTAAGAAAGATTTAGAAATTCAGTGTTAATGTGGATAGTGTACTATGTTCAGAGAATGTTATAAAGTATATACTATTGGCTCTCGTGAATTTTGCCAAGAAAACTGCCAGAAGCTATCACCTAATTGGAGTCCCGCGTGGCACAAATGGTTACGCACTCTACTGTAAGCCGAAAGGCTGGCAGTTCAAACCTACACAGAGGCACCCTGGAAAACACGCCTGGTTGTCTGCTTCCAACAGGTCACAGACTTGAAAGACTTATGAAGCAGTTCCACTCTGCACATACGGGGTCTCCATGAGTTGGAATGAATTCAGTAGCAACTAACAACATCACCTAATTGCCTCTTTTTGGTCTTTGGCAAGCAGCCTAAAATGAGAAATGGAAGACTGGAATTTTATGCCCAGATACAGCATTTGCTACACAAATCATCTGGGCCTTGTTTCTACATTTGTTTTTTTTTTTTAAAAAAAGTGGAAATTAATCATAACCATCCCACTTCCTAGGATAACTGTAAAGACCAAATTTGATAATATTTATGAAAGCACTTTGAAAATACCAAGGTGCTTTACAAATTCAAGTGTGATGATTTCATTTAGGCTGCAATATTTCTATACTAAGCTGCCTATGGCCATGAATAACATTACTATTATGCATTTTAAAAGCAGACTAATAAAAATAGTAATAAGCAGAGTAATAAAAATATTAATGATTCCTTAGCATTCTGTAACTCATTCCTTCTGACACCCTGCACCTCTGTTCCCTCTCTAGCCACCCAACATCTTTCAAATATAAACTGGGGCACACATTACCACCTCAAACTTGCAGAAAAACAAGGAAGATGAAGTTATAAGTCCCAACTTGACTGAATCAGGACTTGAGTTGAATCAGATCATGCCTTTACACACCTAGTACAGAGCATACCACATAGGCATGACAGCGATGATTTCTAATTAATTATATTAATATACTGCTCAAAGCAGAGAAATATATATTTATACTAATTAAAAATGTTTCTTAATATTCAACTGAGTTCTTCCCCTTCAATATGGAACTGGGGGATAAAGAAAAACAATTATGCCTAAAATTAAAAGAAGAAAGCATTACTTGATGGAACATGTCTCCATGAGCTCTGGGCTCCCAATGGTTGGCTCACCGGTGGAGGCCTTCCTGCTACAGTTTTGCTCCAGGCATTCCAGGCACAGAATATCCTTGCCATCTCCACCTGTGGAAAATCCCTCTCATCCTGAAACTCAGCTTAGATGTTGCCTCCTCCTTCCTCCCAGCTGCCAGAAATGCCTCCCTCTCTTGAAGCCCCTCAACGTAAACTGGTAGGTAAGAATCCAGGCGCCCAAGTCATTCTGTATCTAAATCTCAACCCTGCTACTCACTAGCAACTTCTCTGCTGCTGCTCTCCTATGTAAAGAGGAGGCTGCTGTGGTAATGTTAATAATAACAGGGACATCACAGGGTTATTATGAAAGATTTTTTAAAAATACAGTTAAAGCACATATTCTGACACATGGTAATATCCATTAGATACTAGCTGTCAAATTCCCTTCTTCTATTCCTATATAGGTGTTTCACACTTTATTAAATAGCCAGTTCCCTGATAATAGAAATGTGTTCCATAGCTCCCTTGCACAGAGCATAAGAGCTTTGCACAGATTCTGCCCTTTATGAGTTCTGTGAGCTTGGCCTATGATTTTATTTTTTTTAAGTCTCCGTCCTTCATCTGGAAAATGAGAATAAGATGAAGATTAAAGCCAAGAATGTATATGTAAGTACATAGCACATAGTGCTGGTCATATAATCAGGAAGCAATATATTTGAGCTACTATTTGGTACTTAAGAGACTATATTAAAACTATTACATATTAAAGGATTGGAGTCCCTGGGTGGTGCAAAGAGTTAACAGGCTTGGCTGCTAACTGAAAGGTCAGTGTTTTGAGTCTACTCAGAAGGCACCTTGGAGGAAAGGCCTGGTGATCCACTTCTAAAAAGTCAGTGACTGAGAGCCTGCTGAGAGGAGAGCTCTACTCTGACACACCGGGGCTTGCTATGAGCGGGGACTGACTTGACAGAGACTGGTGGTTACTCACAGGATCATTATAAAGATGAATAGGAATACATATAAAGCCACATTCTTTTACATGGTAAACCCTATACATATTAGCAGGCAAATTCTCTTCTATTTGTATATAGGTTTTTCATCCAGTACTAGATAGCTAGTTCTCTGAGGATAAGAATGAGGAGTGTGGGCCAGATTTGGTAAATCTTGTGGGATGCATGGGACAGTCCCACACCACAGAGAATCGGTCCACATTCTACTTTGTAATAAATTCAGGTATGTGACAAATCCAGGACTCAACTCTGTTTTGCATATGAAAACAGGATTTTTTTTTTTTACTTAGATGTAATGAAAGTTGAATTTCCCAATAATGCTACTAAAATTGAGGGGAAATTATACGTTGTTTTACTGGAGACTTTTTTTTTTTTTTTTTTTTACCAGAGAAAGATTGTACAGTGAAACCTGTATGAGTGGTTGGTGTGATAGTTGGAGCTGTGTATCAACTTGGCTGGACCCCGGTTCTGTGTGGTTGTTCCCATGATGGTATCGGATGACTGTGTTCTGAGTGGCCAATCTGCCCAAGGGGAGTTTCCCTAGGGGTGTGGCCTGCTTCCAGGATATCAGGGCCATCCTGGGAAGAGAGACATTCTTGGAGGGATTGGGACCCTGGTGTGCTGACTACAACCTTCTGTGAGTGAACAGCCCACCACTTGGCCTGGAGATCTTGGATTTGTCTTTTGTTGGAGTCAACAACCAGTGTACTGCCTGCCAGCCTTGAATTTTTCGGCTCCCTGCGCTTGTGGAAGCTAAGGCTGCCGTCAGCCCGACGTTTCCTCCAGGGACTTTGGAGTTGCTGGCTTCTATATGTTTGTGAGCCATTTTCCTAAGATAAATTTCTCTCTCTCTCTCTCTCTCTCTCTACATATATACGCTTTGCTGGTTTTTGTGTTGCTCTAGAGAACCCAATCTAACACAAGTGGGAACTTGACAGGGCTGCCTTGTTTTTCCAGGTCTCACAAACTTTCCGCCTTTGACAGGGCCATTTTGCTATCGCTTGTTTTAATGGAAAATATTTACGTTTTCCTTCTCTGACAGGTTTCCACCTTACACAGTTTCCATCTTTTGCAGGCTTTACTGTATATTGTTTTGCCTGTAACTTTACCTAGATTTTTGACCACTGGGAAAAATCTCATCCCCTGCAGGAATGCCACTCACGGTATGTAAGCCATACACACTTCACCCTTACATTAGTTCACACTTGTAGATGTTGCATTTACAGAGATTGCACATGTAAGTGTTAGCATTTGACCAGATAATTATGATTTTACTATAGCCCGCCCTAAATAATAGGCATTAGTTTATTATTATTTACTTCCTTTTATTTTTCTTCATGTTTCACTTGGGGTATTATATAATTTTTAAAATTATGTTTATAAGTAGTTTATAATACCTATGAATTCATTTCAGGTTTTTAATTTTTATTATAAATAGAGGGTGTTGGGGCTGTACTCCAGCCCTAGCAACAATGCTGCCCCATAAGTTTCCTCTCCCCTCTTGACCACAGTTATTGTTGTCATTATGTGCTATCGAGTTGGACACGACTCAACTCATAGCAACCCCTCCTTGGGTTTCCGAGGCAGTATCATTATGTAAGTAGATTGCCCAACCTTCCTTCAGAGGAGTGGCTGGTGGGTTTGAACCACCAGCTTCTGGTTAGCAGTCAAGTGCCTTAGGCACTACGATACCAGAGCTGCTAAATTACAGGGGCTCCTCTAAAGAGGCCCTTGACGCCAGCCCTCTCTTTACTGGCCTCTGACATACTCCAAATGCATGATGCTGCATAAGAAAGTAAGGATATCTACAAATAGTTACTATCACTACCTTTATCACATAATAAACAACAGCAACAGCAACAACAACAAAAAAACAAAATTCACTGCCATTGCGTCCACTCCTACTCATGGCAAACCCCACTGGGTTTCCAAGGCTGTAAATCTTTATGGAAGTAGACTGCTGCATTGTTCTGTGGAGTGACTGGTAGGTTCGAACCACTGGCCTTTTAGTTGGCAGCCAAATGCCTTAACCATTACACCACCAGTGCTTCTTTATTGTATAATAAGATGATTTTAAAAAGAAATGAAACATTTAACTTTGAGACAGTTGTGATATTTCCAGTTAGTAGGCCTAGTGGGAGAGAATGTAACTTCTTATAAATGGTGACCAAGTTGCCTCAACCATCTTTGGGTAAAGAGACATCTCTATATAATCAAGTCCTGAATGCCCCAGAGCTGGAAAAGACCCCAACAGGGCATCTAATTCATAGTCCCCTACCTGCAAAAATCCTATAACCCTGGGACAGTACAAAGGTCTAAAAACAAACTTTTGCATTAGCTGGAAAGGACAAAAAGAACACTGATTTTCAGTGAAGAAAACATTACAACATTCTGATCCAGTACAGGGAGTATTTCCCAGATAGAAAGCCAACAGAGTAATAGTTGAAGACAAGACGTTGCAATCAGACCACCAGGGTAGTCATAATGTTAGCTCTGGCCCTCACCAGGCTTGTGACCTTGGGCAAGTTGTCCTGATCATGACTGTTCCTTATGTTCCTTAGCAAGAGCACCATCCTCATAGGGTGCTTGTGAGAATGGATGGTTATGTCAAGCAACTAGAGGAGTGTTTGGCACATAGGAAGGACCCAGTAAATGTTAGCTATTATAATTCTTCTTCCTATGAAATTTACTGCTGGAGCTATGGTGGCATAGTGCCTAAGGCACTTGACTGCTAACTAGAAGTCTCATGGTTCAAACCCACCAGCCACTCCTCAGAAGGAAGATTGGGCAATCTACTTACGTAGAGATACCACCTCGGAAACCCAAGGACCTTTGACTCTACTACGGGCCCCATTACAACAGTGGAATATTAAAGGCTGACTTTTGTTGTAGTTGTTAGGTGCTGTCAAGTCGGTTCTGATTCACAACTGTATGTACAACAGAACAAAACACTGCCCAGTCGTGTGCCAGCCTCACCATCTTGCTATACCTGAGCCCATTGTTGCGCCTACTATGTCAATCCATCTCATTAAGGGCTTTCCCTTTTTTTGCTGACCCTTCACTTTACCTAGCATGACATCCTTCTCCAGGGAATGGTCCCTTCGGATAGCATGGCAAAAGTAGGTGAAACAAAGTCTGACCATTCTTGCTTCCAAGGAGCACTCTGGCTGCACTTCTTCAAGATTTGTTCATTCTTCTGCCAGTCCATGATACTTTCAGTATTTTTTGCCTTAAGGTTTTCCTTATTCACTGTCCAGCTTTCTCACACATACGAGGCAATTAAAAATACCACAGCTTGAGTTAAGTACACATCACTCTTCAAAGAGACATCTTTGCTCTTCACTTTAAAAAGTGAAGCACTTTAAAAGAGGTCTTTTGCAGCGGATCTGCCCAGTGCAATATGTTGTCTAATATCTTGACTGCTGCTTCCATTGGTGTTGATCGTGGAACCAAGTAATATGAACTCCTTGACAACTTCAATCTTTTCTCCATTTATCATGAGGCTGGTTATTGGTCCATTTGTGAGGAGTTTTCTTTTCTTGATGTTGAGGTGTAATCCATACTGAAGACTGTAGTCTTTAATATTCATCAGTAAGTGCTTCAATTCAGCTTCACTTTCAGGAAGAAAGGTTGTGTTGTCTGCATATCCCAGGTTGTTAATGAGTCTTCCTCCAATCCTGATGCCATGTTCTTCTTCATATAATCCTGCTTCTTGGATTATTTGTTCAGCATACAGATTGAATAAGTATGGTAAAAGGATACAACCCTGACACACTCTCTTCCTGCTCCTAAACCATGCAGTATCCCCTTGTTCTATTTGAACGACAGTCTCCTGGTCTATGTACAGGTTGCTCGTGAGCACAATTAAGTGTTCTAGAATTCCCATTCTTCTCAATGTTAATCATAATTTGTTATGATCCACACAGTCAAATGCTTTTGCACAGTCAATAAAACAAAAGTAAACATTTTTCTGGTATTCTTTGCTTTCAACCAAGATCCATCTGATATCAGCAATGACATCCTTCATTCCATGTCCTCTTCTGAATTCCAGCTTGCATTTCTGGAAGTTCCCTGTCAATATACTACTGGAACTGTGTTTTTTAATTATCTTCAGCAAAATTTTACTTACATGTGATGTTAATGATATTGCTCAATAATTTCTACTTTCTATTGGACCACCTTTCTCTGGAATGGGTATAAATAGGGATCTCTTCCAGTCAGTTGGCCAGGTAGCCATCATCCAAATTTCTTGGCATAGACAAGTAAGTGTCTAGTGCAGCATCCATTTGTTCAAACATCTCAATGAGTATTCCATCAGTTTCTGGAGCCTTGCTTTCACCAATTTTTTCAGCGCAGCTTCGACTTCTTGCTTCACTACTATTGGTTCTTAATCATATGCCACCTCCTGAAATATGTGAACATCAACCAATTCTTTTTGGTACAGTGACTCTCTGTATTCCTTCCATCTTCTTTTGATGTTTCCTGCATCATTCAGTATTTTGCCCACAGAATCTTTTAATATTGCAACCAGAGGCTTGAATTTTTTCTTCAGTTATTTCAGCTTGAGCAATGCAGAGCATGTTCTGCCCTTCTGGCTTTCTAGCTGCAGGTCTTTGCACATTTCACTATAACAATTGACTTTGTCTTCTTGAGCTTCTCTTTGAAATCTTCTGTTCAGCTCTTTTATCTTTCATTTTTTTTTTTTCCACTTGATTTAGCTACTCTCCATTCAGCAATTTTCAGAGTCTCTTCTGACATCCATTTTGGTCTTTTCTTCCTTTCCTGTCTTCTTAATGACCTTTTGCTTTCTTCCTGTACAAAGTTCTTGATGTCATCCCACAATTTGTCTGATTTTTGGTCACTGGTGTTCAATCCATCAAATTTTATTCTTCAGATGGTCTCTAAATTCAGGTGGAATATAATCAAGGTCCTATTTTGGTCCTCATCAACTTGTTCTAACTGTCTTCAGCTTCAATTTGAACTTGCATATGAGCAACTGATGGTCTGTTGCACAGTAAGCTCCTGGCCTTGTTTTGGCTGAAGATCTTGAGATTCTCCATTGCCTTTTTCCACAGACATAGTTAATATGATTCCTATGCATTACATCTGGCTAAGTACACATGTATAGCTGCCATTTATGTTGTTCAAAAAAAGTATTTGCAATGAATAAGTAGTTGATCTTGCAAAATTCTATCATACAATCTCTGGTGTCATTTTTATCCCCAAGGCCATATTTTCCAACTACTGGTGATTCTTCTTTGTTTTCAACTTTTGCATTCCAGTCACCAGTAATAATCAACACATCTTGATTGCACGTTTGGTCAATTTCCGACTGTAGAAGTTGATAAAAAATCTTCAATTTCTTCATCTTTGGCTTTGGTGGTTGGTGTGTAAATTTGAATAACAGTAGTATTAATTGGTCTTCCTTAGAGGTGTATGGATATTATCTGATCACTGACAGCATTGTACTTCAGGATAGATCTTGAAACATTTTTTGTGACAACGAATGCAACACCATTCCTCTTCAATACTGTGTCATTCCTGTCATAGTAGATCATATGGTTGTCTGATTCAAAATGGCCAAAACCAGTCCATTTCAGTTCACTGATGCCTGGGATATTGATCTTTATGCATTCCACCTCATTTTTGACAGCTTCCTATTTTCCTACATTCATATGTTGTGATTATTAATGAATATTTGCAGCTGTTTCTTCACATTTTGAGTCATGACACATCAGCAAATAGAGGTGTCAAAAAGTTTAATCCATCTACATCATTAAGGTCAACTCCACTTTGAAGGGCAGCTCTTCCCCAGTCATATTTTGAGTGCCTTCTGACCTTCCCATCTTCCAGCACTATATCAGATAATTTTTCATAAAGTTTTCTAGTAATATATCTGTCATTGTTTCACTGTTATTCATAAGGTTTTCACTGGCCAATTCTTTGACAAGTGGATAGCTCCTTCCTTCTTCTGAGTCAGTCTGGAAGTTCCACTAAAACCTATCCACCATGGGTGGCCCCACTGTATACTGTTGGCATAGCCTCCAGCCTCACAACAACATGTAAGCCATGACAGTACTGTTATACTTTTACATACTGTAAACTGACAGCCAAGTGGTGTAAAGAGTGACTTTAGCAGTGCTTATGTGTGATTCTGCTATACCAGGTACATGGTTATCTTTATAACCATCTTATCAATTATAGATCAAATTAGCAGAAAAAAAAACTCTTAAAGAAAACAAAGCCACCAGAGAATTCCCCTTTGACAGACAAAAAGAGTTACATAAACTTAAGCCACATATTCAGACAATACAGTGCTTTGTTATAGTTCATGAGCTCATAGTATCCAAAGAAACTATCACAGTAGAACAATAGCTACTCATATCAGGTTTTTCAGTCACATTATCAGTTGCTGAGAGTTTGTCAAACTGTCATTGGCACTGGCCCTGAATTCACATAACGAAAAAAGGAAAGGTGTTAAAATTACCACTTTGTGTTTGACTTTAAAAATCCCAGATTGCCTAAGTGAAATCAGAGGGTATCTTATGCATATGATGACAGAGAGTCAGGCTGATTGTTAAGTGTGCTCTCTTACCTCAGTGGTATCTAAACAGTAATGAGCAGAGGGAAACACTCTGCAGAATTTGAGTTATTATTTTACTTTAGTTCACAGGTTGTGAATTTGTTAATTGCTGAAGAGAACTTAGAATTAGACAATTTCTACCCACTGGTCTGAACATCTCACTCCTTAAATAGGAAAAATAGGAAATGGTTAAATGTTGGACATGATTTTGGCTGCTATAACTCTCTTTTAGTAGTGTTTCACTCAAGCTCTGTCCAATTTTTCCAAGTTTTAGAGGAAACAGTATTTGTCTTGGCTTTAAATCTATTAGCTCTTTATGTGTATAAGCACCCCAGGAAGGTAAAATTACAAAGGCTGTTTAGTTGGCCATTATTGCCAAAGAAGTGGGAGAAAGAATCAAGGCCTTTGAGCAGATATTACTGAACTCTTACCAGAAGCTTGCTGTGTGCAAAGAACTTCATTACATGGGAGGAATAATGGAGAAAATGGAGTCTCTTTCAGGAAAACTTGGAATAGCACAGTCTTGTTTACATTGTACCCTGAAAGTAGGAAGGAAATTTGGTTGAAGACTAACTTCCAAAGTTACAAATGTAAGATACTCATGAAATGGCAGTGACTTACAGCTTCATGCAGGCAAAATGCTTCATCTTATCCCATCCTTTAAAAAACCAACTGCCGTCAAGTTGATACCAACTCAGGGCGACCCCATGTGTGTCAGAGTAAAACTGTGCTCCATAGTGTTTTCAGTGGTTTATTTTTCAGAAGTAGGTCGCTAGGCCTTTCTTCCAAGATGCCTCTGAGCAGACTCCAACCTCCAACTTTCCAATTAAAGACTGCATGCATTAAACATTTGCACCACCCAGGAACTCTCCCCATCCTTTAGAGGACAATTAAAAAGAAAATTATTCGCAGAGCATATGGCATTTATTTTTCTATTTGTCTGTTTGTATATCTGTTTGTTTATTTGGATTATGGGTCAGAAGTGATGGCTCACATACCAAGTCTATACTGCTGCTTGTTTTGTGAGTGAAGTGTTATTGAAACCACCACACCCCTTTGTTTTATTGTCTATGGCTGCTTGCACTACAATGGCAGAGTTGAGTATTGCCTGCAAAGCTTAAAATATTTACCATATGGCCCTTTACAGAAAAAAAAAAAAAAAATATTAACCCTTTATTGAGATTGCTACAGAGGAAATTAGGAACTAAAGAACACCACAGAGAACAAACACCACACACATGAATTACACGTAATAACTTGCAATGGCTCTCTTGGCATCAACATTTCTTTGACAAGCCTCTGAGTTCAGCTGTAAAAGCTGGCCATTAGTGCTGATGGGTAAAAGCTAAGTAGGGTTCAAATAATCAAAAACTCCTAGTAATCCTGAGAATTGCGATGCCAAAAATCATACTATTGAGAAAGAGTCAGAATCCAGAACTAACAGAAAACAGAGCACTGAGACAGAACGCAGTACAGCCCTCTAAGGCTTGAAATGAGATATAAATCCTCTTCTCACTCTTGCTGATAGCCATTTTTTGGTGTTGGGATGAAATCTGACACAACTTCTCCCTGCTCTTCTCATTCTTGTAATTGATTCCCTCTTCTGCCTGGGTCACCAAACCCTGGGAGGGAGTACCCAAATAGTGCTCAGGCCCCTGTGACCTTCTGAGGGTCCTCCCAGAGCAATCCAGATACCAGAGCCCTGTGACAAGCACCTACCCTCTGTCCCAGGGGCTGAGCCTTCTTTCCAAGCTCCTCAATCTACCCCCTTTTCCAGCCCTCTTGCTCTGATCTGGTATGCCCATATTCTCAATAAAAATTGTGCCTTCTGGCTAGCCCCTATGGATGAATGCCTCGGTTGAAATGTCAGTCTAGCTTCACATCAAATCAAATTCCAAGCTCTGCAGCAGAAGTGCCAGATCTGATCTATCCTAGTCTGCTCTGACCTCATCATTTTCCCCGAAGGGCACAAACATCCAGGCCCTACCACTAAGCCACAGGGATATCTGTGTACTATGTTGGCTGTTCCCTTTTTGCTGAATTTGTCTTTCTGTAACAGTTTCTCATTTAACCCATCTTAGAACGACATACCAGAACCAAAAGGGTCCCCTCATTATTTATAAGCCCAGGAATATAAATGAATCAGTATATATACTGAACTTAAAACTGACTGACAATACTAAGCACTTAAGGTATACTAGCTATTATTTTGTCAAGATCTGAGCTGGTGATTCCAGCTTCTTCAATGTTCCATGGTATTCAGAAAACTTCTGGAACCAAGCATCTGCATCTGAGAACTGGCTTCACTGTCAGGTTGCTGAAATGTTAGTCTTTTCTGGTACCTCTTCAGAACATTTTTCCATTTTCAGGCTAGAGAAGGAAGGACTGAGAAATTTGCTTTAAAGTAGAATGAGACAGCACAAATATTAACTTTTTATTTTTCCTAAGTCTCTGAAACTCAGTTTTGCCAAAGGGCGATCCTTGCATTTTCACAGACTTTGTGTAAAACAGAAGCATTTCTTCATTTTCTTAATAGAATGTATTTTACAATTCCGTATGCAGCAAGAATTATTTTTCTCCAAGTATACAGGCATAGAAAGAACTACTAAGAGACAGACAAACAGTCTTGGGTTCTATATCAACCATAATGCCTACCCCACAGCAAAGGTCATCTATTTTCATTTGCTGCTAAATTGTCCATGACTATGATGTACTGGGTGTTTACTGAACAGTTCTCAAGCTTCAAGTCTATTCACTACTGGTTTCTTGCCTTTTGAGCTCTTCATTCAGCTGGCCCTAGGGGACAGAGCTGCAGGAATGAAGGTGATGGCAATCAATGAGTAAAGGGCCAGTTATTGGGCAGCAGTTAGACTGGATATGGCCCTATCTCAGCAAAGAAAGATCATTTGGGACCAACACACACTGTGCTGTTCCTGACACTACCTATCAAGTTTTTACTCAGGAAATAGTAATATGAGATGAATAATAATGAATGGGCCCATAGGGACCAGACCAATAGCTTAGTAAACCTGTTGCCATGGAGTCAATTACAACTAATGGTAACCCTATAGGACAGAGTAGAACTGCTCCATAGGGTTTCCAAGGCTGTAATCTTTACAGAAGCATATTACCACATTTTTCTCCCACAGAGTGGCTGGTGGGTTTGAACCACTGACCTTTTGGTTAGCAGCTGAGCACTTACTCACTGCACCACCAGGGATCCACTGAGAAATTTCAGATAGTAGGTATGCCTCCAGACACAAAGTGATTGGTGATCGTTAGACTCAAGTCTCTTTTAGATTAACTTTAGTTGGAGTTGGGCCCACACTTGCTTACAGGTAGAGGGCCTCTGTATTAGTTTTCTGGGGCTGCTGTAAAAAGCACCACAAATTGGGTGGCTGAGAACAGAAGAAATTTATTCTCTCACACTTATGGAGGCCAGAAGTCCATAATCAATATGTCAGTAGAAGCATCCGCTCTGCAAGTCCTTCGGGACGGAATCCTTCCTTGCCTTTTCTGGTAGTATAAGGTGTTCCTTGGTTTGTGGTTACTTAACTCTAATCTCTACTTTCATTTTCACATGGCATTCACTCTCAGTGTCTGGTTCTTTTCCTTTTTTTTTTTTTTTTAAATAAGGACACAAGTCATATTTGATTAAGGACTCACCCTTCTCCAAAATGACCTCATGTTAACTAATTAGCTCTGCAAAGATGCTGTTTTCAAGTAAGGTCACATCCATATATACCAGGGGTTAAGGCTTGAACATGTCTTTTTGGAGGCCAAAATTCAATACATGTCAACCTCCCAGAGACATTTGTCTAACACAAAGCTGCAAAGATCCATTAGTATCTTGTACCTATTGTGGCCCTTATCACACATCATAAACATATATTCATCTTCCACATTAAACTCTGAGCTCCATAAGGATTAAGATGATAGAGTTTTCATATTTAAATCCCCAATCAATTCAACAATCTATCAAAGAGTCTTAGTTAAAAAGAACATTGTAATTTACATCTCAAGTAGACAAATCATTTGAGACAGTGATGGGGATCTGGGGTCTTCTCCAGGGTGAATTAAAAATGTTATCTTCCTCTTCCCTACCCCACCCCCTAGAGTTTTAGTTTCCTAGTGCTGTTTTGTTGTTGTTGTTATGTGCCGTCGAGTCGGCCCCG
>NW_006921621.1:233782-235798 GCF_000298275.1 Orycteropus afer afer
GAGGAGTGGCTGGTGGGTTTGAACCGCCAGCCGTCTGGTTAGCAGGCAAGTGTCTTTAGCCACTATGCTACCAGAGCTCCCAAACAACAACAAGTGCTGTTTTAACAGATACTCAAAAAATAGGTGACTTTAAAAAACAGAAATGTATTTTCCTCCAGTTCTGGAGTCTAAAAGTCCAGATCAGAGTCTCTGCCATGTGCATTCCTTCCTTATAGGTAGCCCCAGGCATTTATTCCTTGGTTCCTTGGTTCTTTGGTTTCTAGATGATCCTCACATAGCTTGTCTTCCCCAGTTTGTGTGCATGTATCTCTGTGTCTAATCTGCTCTTACTTTTTTTGAAAAAATAATATTTAATTGAGTTTTTGGTGAAAGTTTATACAGGGTCTCGTTTGACAATTCCCACACAAATTGTCCAGTGATATTAGTTACATTTATCACAATGTGTTAACATTCTCTTTAGTTATGCTCTGTTTGATCCCTTTCCAGTACTCTAGTTTCCCTGCACCCTTATCCTGTTGTCTTTGCTTTTGAGTAATTGTTGACCCTTCAGTCTCATAATGATGGTTTTTAAGTAGGCTACCACTCTTACAGGTAATATCCTTTATTTTGTGTGCCACTCGGCTAATTCACTGAAAGATGATCTCAGAGGAGAAATGAATCTGAGTTCTGCTCCATATTTTTCTCCCTGGGACCAACTATTGTGACCCTTGTCAGAGCAGTCAGTGGTGGTAACTAGGCACCATCTAGCTCTTTGGTCTGAGGGTAGATGAGCTTCTGGCTCATGTAGACTTGTTTCTTCTTTGAGCTTTTGGTTACTCTCTTATTGTTTTGCTTTTGGCAAATAGTGACCCATAGTTGTGTCTTAAACAGCTGCTTGCAAGCTTTTAAGACTCCAGATGTTACTCGCTTCACTAAGATGAAGATCATGATTTTGTGAACTATGTTATGCCAACTGACTGAGTTGTCCCATGAAACTATGGTCCTAAGCCTTCAAACTCAGAAAACCAACCTTGGAAGGTGTTTGGTTATATAGGAGGAGTGCACCTATTTGTGTCTTCAGTGAATATATGGCCTACACCCACATATTTGTATTTACTCATACCTACAGATACTCCTGTCTGTTCTCACCTGTGCACACACATGTAACTACACATATACTGATTTGCCTCTTCGCATCCTATGTGCTCAAATACTCATTTTCACTTTCATTGTGCTGTGCTCACTATATTCACATTCAGTCTATTTACTCTTTTAATGAAGTCTAGTCTTCTGGTCTCAGGATATGTGAGCTGTGGCTCTTGGAGACTTGTTTCTTCTCTATGCTTTTGGTTACCTTCTTGGTTTGCTCCTGGTGAGTTAAGCCTTGTAGTAGTGTCTTATATAGCTTCTTGCAAGCTTTTAAGACCCCAAATGCTACTCACATCACCAGGATGCAGATCATGAATTTTGTGAACTATGTTATGCCAAATGACTGAATTGTCCTATTGTCCCATGAGTCTATGGTTCTAAGCCTTCAAACCCAGAAAACCAATGCTGGAAGGTGTCTGGTTATGTCTGAGGAGTGTGTGTACCTGTGTCTTCAATGAATATGCTTGCACCCAGATATTTGTATTTATATGTACCTACACTGCTAACCAGAAGGTTGGCAGTTCAAACCCACTAGCCACTCCACAGAAGGAAGACTGGGCAATCTATTTCTGTAAAGATTTATCACCTCAGTAACCCAAAGGGAGTCCCTATGAGTTGGAATCAACTTGATGGCAGTGAGGTGGTTTTCTTTTTTTGGTATAAATACTTCTGTCTGTTCTCACCTATGTATGCATCTGTACCTACCAATATACCATTTCATCTATACCCATCCATATGTGCTCAAATGCTCATTATTACTTTGGTTTGCTGTGCTCATTATATCCACAATCAGTACTACTTTTCCCATCACCAGAAATAACTAGTTTCCATTATATAATATATATATATTATATATATTATATATATATATATATATATATATATATA
>NW_006921621.1:236733-258118 GCF_000298275.1 Orycteropus afer afer
GAGGAGCTCTGGTAGCATAGTGGCTAAAGCACTTGACTGCTAACCAGAAGGCTGGCGGTTCAAACCCACCAGCCACTCCTTGGAAGGAAGGTTGGGCAATTCTACTTCCGTAGTGATACTGCCTCAGAAACCCAAGGAGGGGTCGCTATGAGTCGGGGCCAACTCGATGGCACATAACAACAACGACGACGACCAGTGATAGAAGCTATGACAGTGCAGTGGTTAAAGCATTTGGCTGCCAACCAAAAGATCAGTAGTTTGAACCCACCAGCTGCCCCATAGGAGAAAGATGAGGCAGTCTGTTTCCCTAAAGGTTTACAGCCTCGGAAACCCTGTGGGGCAGTTCTCCTCTGTCCTATAGGGTTGTTGCTATGTGTCAGAATCAACTCCATGGCAGTGGGTTTGGTTTTGGTTTAATGGTTAATGATTATGAACATCTTTTCATGTGTTTTCAGGCTGCTTGGATGTCCTCTTTGGTGAAGGTTCTGTTCATATCCTTTGCCCATGTTGTGTGACTGGGTTGTTTGACTCTTTGTTGTTGAGTTAGCAGTTTTCTATAGATTTCAGAGATTTAGACCCTTATTGGATAAATTGTTTCCAAATATCTTCTCCCCCAGTCTGTAGTTTTCTACTTCCTCTTTTAATATGGTCTTTTGATGAGCTTAAGTTTTTAATTTTTAAATTTTTTATCTATTTTGTCTTCTATTCATGCATTTGTTGTAATGTCTGTTATCCTATTTTTATAAGATTAGGTCCCAGAGTTTTCTTCCTATTTTGTCTTCCAGGAATTTTATGGTTTTAGATTTAACATTGAGGTCTCTGATCCACTTTGAGTTAGTTTTTGTATATGGTGTGAGTTATGGGTCCTGTTTCATTTTTCTGCAGGTGGATATACAGTTTTGCCAGCACCATTTATTAGAGACTGTTTCTGTCCTATTGAATGGACTTTGTCCCGTTGTCAAAAATCAGTTGCCCATGGATGGCTGGGTTTAATTCTGGGTTGTCAGTTTTGTTCCACTGGTCTATATGTCTATGACTGAACCAATATCAGCCTGTTTTGATTATAGTGATTATATAGGATGTTTTGATATGGCATGTGAGAGACCTCCTTCTTTGTTCTTTTCCTTCAATATTGCTTGGGCTATTCAGAGTTCCTTTCCTTTCCATATGAAGTTGGGCAATAGTTTTTCCATTTCAGTAAAGAATGTTGTTGGGATTTGTATCAGGAATGTATTGAAAGTGTAGATTGCTTTAGGTAGGACTGACATTTTCACTCTACTGTCTTCCAATCCACGACCATGGGATGCCTTTCCATTTTTATAGATCCCTTTCAGTCTCTTGTATTTTAGGAGCTCTAGTGGTGTAGTGCCTAAGGCGTTTGATTGCTAACCAAAAGCAACCGCTGGGCGGTTCAAACCCACCAGCCACTTCTCGGAAGGAAGGTTGAGCAATCTACTTCCGTAGTGATACTGCCTCAGAAACCCAAGGAGGGGTCGCTGGGAGTCAGATCTGACTCAATAGCAGTGAATGAGTGTGAGCAGTAGTATTTTAGAATTTTCATGTCCCTGTTTAGGTTAATGCCTAGGTATTGTATTGATTTGGAGTTGATTATAAATGGTAGTTTTCTTGATTTCCTTTTCAGAGTATTCTTTGTTAGTGTAAAGGAACCCAACCTTTTTTTTTTTTTTTCCTTGGTTTTTAAGACAGTTTATTCAGATGAGACATTTTAAAGAAATACTTCTCTTTCTTTTTTTATTTTATTGTGCTTTGAGGGCAAATATACGAAGCATATTTGTTTTACATTCAACAGTTAATGCACATTTTATTTCACTGCCCAATTAGAATCCCCAAGCATAAAAAACTCTCCTCTTCTCCCTCCCTGTACCACCCCTTTCCTGTGCCCTTCTTATCTATATATATTTCTGGCTGTCCAACTTTTCCTCTATGTGAATGCTACCCCTCTGATGTCTCATGGTTGATTGACCTAAGGGATGCATCTCCCTAGGGTAGATGAGTACATCTCTCTCTTGTAGGTCTTTCTACTGTTGGGCTCAGAGCCAATCCATGGAAATGAGTCCATTTCTAGGCCCGAAGGAAAACCCAGGGGCATAGTTTTGGGAGTTCCACCATTCTCTATCCAACCAGTAATTCTGGTCATATTTGTGTTTTTGAATTTTGTTCCATATTTTTCTTCCCACTCTAACTACAATCTCCAAGTTTGATCCCTTTCCAAGTGGTTGGCCTTGGTATCCAGGCACCATCTAGTTCTTCTAGTCTTGGGATCGTGAAGTCTGAGGTCCTTGGGGTCCATCGTATCTTTGGACTGTTTCCAAATGACCTGGATTTTCTTCACTCTTCTTTGCTCTAGGCAAGTGGAGACCAATAGTTACATCTTAGATGAAGGGAACCCAACTGATTTTGTGTGTTGATCTTGTACCCTGCAACATCACTAAATTCTTCTTAGTTCTAGCATTTTTGTTTTGGAATCTTTAGGGTCTTAGATTTATAGGAACATGTAATTTGCAAATAGAGATAGTTTTACTTCTTCCTTTCCAACTTGGATACTTTTTATTTCTCTTTCTTTTCTTACTGTTCTGGCTAGGACTTCCAGAACAATGTTGAATAAGAAGGATAAAAACGGGCATCCTTGTCTCATTCCCATTCTCAGAGGAAGACTCTCAGTCTTTCTCCATTAAGTATAATGTTGCCTGCTGGTTTTGCAAATATGCCCTTCATTACATTGAGAAATTTCCCTTCTACTCCTATTTTGTTGAAAGGTTTTTTTTTTTTTTTCATAAAGAAAGGGTGTTGAAATTTACCAAATGCCTCTTCTGTAGCAATTGATATGATCATACAGTTCTTTTTCTCTGTTTTATTTAGGTGGTGGATTACATCAATTGATTTTCCAATGTTGGACCACTCTTATAATCCTAGTATGATTCTCACTTGATCATGGTATATGATTTTTTTGATATGTTGTTGAAGTCTGTTGGCAAGAATTTTGTTGAAAATTTTTGCATATGTTCATAAGGGATAATTTTCTTTTCCTTTCTTTTTTGTGATCTCTTTGCCTGGTTTAGGTATCAGGGTTATTCTGGCTTCACAGAAAGAATTTGGTAGTGTTCCTTTCTCTTCCATGATTTTGAAGGAATTGAGTAGGATTGGTGTCAACTCTGCTCCGAATGTTTGGTAGAATTCTCCAGTGTAGGCATGTGGTCCTAAGATTTTTGTTGTTTTTGGCATTTTTTATGACATCTTCTGCCTCTTCTTTTATGGGTCTGTTTAAATTTTCTACCTCTGTGTTAGTTTAGGTAGGTAGTGTATTTCTAAGAATTTGTCCATTTCATCTAAGTTTCCAAATTTGTTGGAGTACTATCTTTCATAGCAATCAGTTATGATCTTCCTTATCTCTGTTGAATCAGTTGTAATGTCACCAATTTCATTTCTTAATTTGGTTATTTGCCCTTCTGTTTTTTTTTTTTTTTCCTTTTGTCAATCTAGCCAATGATTTGTCTATTTTATTGATCCATTCAAAGAACCAGTTTCTACTTTTGTTGATTCTTTTTATTGTTTTTCTATTTTCTGTTTCATTTCTTTCTACCCTGATCTTTATCATTCCTTTTTTTCTAGTAGATTTTGGCTTCTTTTGCTCTTCATGTTCTATTCATTCCAGTTACCAGTTTAAGTTAACGATTTTGGATTTTTCTTCTTTTTTTAACATAGGCATTTACTGCTATAAATTTCCTTCAAAGAACTGTTTTTGCTATGTCCTAAAGGCACTTGACTGCCTGGCGGTTCAAACCCACCAGCCACTCCTCAGAAGGAAGGTTGGGCAATCTACTTCCATAGTGATACTGCCTCAGCAACCCAAGGAGGGGTCGCTATGAGTCACGGCCAACTCGACAGCACATAACAACAACAAAGGCTCTCATATGTTGTGTTTTCATTTTTGTTTGATTCTGGGAATACTTTAAATTTCACTTTTGATTTCTTCTATGACTCAATAGCTTTTTAGTAGTGTATTACTCATTTCCATGTATTTTTTTAAACTTATTATTCCTGTTGCTGATTTCCAGCTTCATACCATTATGGTCAGAGACGATGCTTTGTATGACTTCGATCTTCTTAAATTTGTTGAGATTTGTTTTGTGACCAAAATATAGCCTATTCTGGAAAATGATCTATGTGCACTGGAGAAGAATGTATATTGTTCTGATGCTGGGTGGAGTGTTCTATACATGTCCATAAGGTCCAATTGATGGTTTTAACTTCCAATGTCCTTAGTGATCTTCTTTTTAGATGTTGTCTATAATTAAAAGTGATGTGTTGAAGTTCCTTAGAATTATTTTGAAATTGTCTATTTCTCTTTTTATATTAGTATTTGTTCCATGAATATTGGTGCACTGCTGTTAGGTGCATTTATATTTATAATTATGTCTTCTTGATAGACTGACCCTTTT
Source organism: Orycteropus afer afer (assembly GCF_000298275.1). NCBI lineage: Eukaryota > Metazoa > Chordata > Mammalia > Tubulidentata > Orycteropodidae > Orycteropus > Orycteropus afer. The sequence continues at coordinate 241,194 of NW_006921621.1, forward strand.
TTATTACGTAATGTCCTTCTTTGTCTCTTGTAACAGATTTTTATTTAAAGTCTATTTTATCTGATATCAGTATGGTCACTAATGCTTTTTGTTGTTGTTGTTTACTGATTGAATGGAATATTTTTATTTATCCTTTTATTTTCAGTCTATTTGTGTCCTTTTTGTCAAAGGTGTGTTTCTTGTAGACACCAAAAAAATGGATCATATATTTTTTTTTTCTTAAATCCATTCTGCCACTTTCTGCCTCTTGCATGGAGTATACAGACAATTTACATTTAAGGTATTGCTGAAAATGAAGTGTCTACCTCACTCATCTTGCTAGTTTGTTTTTGAGTGTTTCATAACTTGTTTTTTATTCTGATTTTTCTGTTTTTGTTTGTATCTGACTGCTTTCTGGTGATGAGCTTTTTTGCTATCTTCCATTTTTCTTCTGAATGTTTCTTCTTGGTGATTTCTTAGTGGATACCACATATGTTACATTACACAACTTACAATGGCAACACATTTAACATATGAAAACAGTTAACATACAACCTTCACTTAATAACTCTATTAGTGATATGCTCTTCCTTCCCCTATTTCCATTGGTGTGTCTCCATTAACAGTAACACATAACCTATATTTGATAAGTTTACTTTGTACTTATTTCTTACAAACTTATTGTTGTATTGTTTTCAAGATGTAATTTTTGAGTTTATTCCATAAGATTATCACATATATGGTCCTTATAATTATCCATGTTGTTGAGTTTGAGATCTCTTTATACACCTTTATTATCCCTATGTATAGATATAAGTATTTAATGTTCCTACCTTTCCATTTATTACTTAAGTAATACTTATAGAGCTTATCTGGTCATGGCAAATTCCTACAGCTTCTGTTTGTTTGGGAATGTCTTGATTTTCCTCTTGCGTTTGATCGACAACTTTGCTGGGTAGAGAATTCTTGGTTGGCAATTGTTTTTGTACAGCATTTTATATATGTCACTCGACTGTCTACTGGCCTCTAGAGTTTCTGGGGAGAGGTCCACACTGGTTCTTAAGAAAGCCTCTGGGTATGTTATATTGCATTTTTCTCTTGCTGCTTTCAGGGTTCTCTCCTTGTCTTTGGTTTTCAAGAGTTTTATTAGGATATGGCACAAGTTGATCTTTTCATTGGCTCCTGTAATTGGGATTTGTGTAGCTTCCTGTATTTGCAGACATGGTTCTCTATTCAGATCTGAGAAATCATCTCTGATTATCTGTTGGAAAGTCATTTCAATGCCTTTATTGCTGTCTTCATGCTCTGAGATTTCAATAATTCTATGTTAGACTTCTTAATTGAGTCTTGTATTTCCTTTTAATTTGTTCATTTTTCTTTATTCTTTTCTCGTTTTTCTTGAGACTTGTTAAGTTCAGTTATTTTTGCCTATCTTCATTATTCTATCTTCCAACTGTTTGACTCTATTGTTGAATGTTTCCCTTGCTTTTTTCTAATTCACTTGCTTTACTTTTCATTTCCAGTTGTTCCCTTTGTTTTTGTTTTTTAATATTGTAAATTTCTCTGTTGAGTCTCTCATTTGGTTCTTCTATTTGTTTCCTGATCTCTGCTAGTTTGTTTTCTGTGTGCTTTTGTGTTTGCTTTAAACATACTTAGCACCATAGTTTGAAAATTATCAATTCTTTGCATTAGTCTGGGCTCCATAGCAGAAATTTCCTCTTATTCATACTTTTGATTTGTCCTTCTTCTCTGGTGATTTTGTGTGTTTTGCCATATTTTTGTTGAATCATGGGCCATTTTATTATTTTTTTCCTTTAAATTTTGTATTCTGATTTTGTGGGAAAATTTTCTAATCAGGCACTTGCAGTGTAGTAAATCACATAGTGTGGCTTTTCTAGCCATAAGTCTTTGTAAACTCTGTGGTGGAATTTGCCATGAGCAACTGAGTAGCTCCTGATTGTTAAAGTTATCCACCTGGGGTATTTCTGTTGAGAGTGGTAGGAAGCAATCTTCTGAGAAGTTCTCTGTGTGTGTGTGTGTGTCTCAGGTGCATAGAATTCTGATGTTGGGATTGGTTAGTCTGGCCACTCTGCCAGGCTCAAAAGGAACCTTCCTAGAGGCAGAAGGAGTCTCTCTCACTGCTGGCTGAGAGATGTGAGAGACACACATTGCTGACAGAGACGCAAGAGACACGTGCTGGTAAGAAAGAGACCTCGAGAGACACGCACTGCTTGGAAAGACTGAGAGACACGCACTGCTGAGAGAGACACTGAGAGACACGCACTGATGAGAGAGATGGAGAGACTGTCGACTGAGAAATGGCAGGCTGAGAGAGACTGAGCATGTTCCTGAACTTGAATAGTAACCTGTTGCTTCCCTAATAAACTATATAATCTGTGAGCTCTGTGTGGCCACTGCAGTGAATTATCAAAACCAGCAGAGAGGTGGTGGGTGGTGTGGGAGGAACTGTTGGTGTCAGGATTTTTGAAAGGGCTGGAGGGAGGCTGCATGTCTGGCCTCGCAGGAATAGGCCTTGGGCTATCAATGGTGATTCTATCTTCCTTTTGTGTGGTTAGAGGAGGTCAGAAGATACAGCCTCCTTGCCCCTTTAGCAGCACTTTAGTGGTGCAGTGGCTAACCACCTGACTGCCTGCAAACTGAAAGGCTTGGTCCTGTACTCACCAGCCATTCCATGGGAGAATGATGTGACAGCCTATCTCTGCAAAGACTCAAAGCCCTGGGAACCCTATGGGCCAGCTCCACTCCACCCCACAAGATGGCTACGAGTCACAATTGACCCAGTGACAGCAGGCTTGATATCTTTGCCTGAGAACCACTAGAGGGCACTCTTACCCTGAGGTTTTTTTCAGTACTGATTGAGTTCTGAAAGCTCGATCTCTGGAATTCAATGGAATTTAGCTGCTCACAAATTCTAACATAAGTGTTGTGGCTTAACTTTCCTGAGTCAAAGGTGGGGGAGCTCTCTCTGTCCTTCCCTCATGGGTGCCCCTTCACAGGCTCTCCCACAGTGTCCTGCTGTGGGCAGGGAGCTGATCATTTCCCTCTGTGTTGCTATCTGTCTTAAGTATTCCCTTGCCCTGCTGTCTTGCAGGTCCTCCCAATCCCAGTGCTTGTTGGTCTCAGGCCTCAATGAGATTCAGTAGCTCTCTCTCACAATGTCACAGTCTCCCTCTACCACCCTCCCAACTATGCAGTCCACAAATTCCCATGACCAATCTGTACTGCCTTAAAAACTAGGGCTACGGCTTCCTCAGATTAGTTCCCTTTCTGTGTTAGCTTTTTGGGGTATTGCCCAGCCCTGTTCCAAAATGGCTGTGATGAGTGAGTGCTCATGATGTTAGTGGGTAGGTTCTCCCAGCTTCAGTGCAGTCCCTACCTACCCCTCCTCTCACCCACTTCTGGAATCACCCCAACTCTCCAACCCCTCAGCAACTGTCCAGAGTTCTGAGATCTCAGTTTGTGATTGGTTTTATTCACTATTCACTGGATTAGTTGCTGGGGGAGTAAATGAGAGTGTCCACTCACTTTGCTAATCTTGCTCCACCTCCTCTGATCTGCTCTTTTTATAACTCAGAAGATTTTGAACCCACCATACTCAGGTGTGATTCAATTAACATAAGAAGAAAACCCTATTTTCAAACAGGATTACCCTCACAGTCTAAGGGTTAAGATTCCAACATATAAAACCTGGGATCATCACAATTGGTCCAGGATTGTTGGTTTTACCCATGCCTTGAAACTAAAAAGTTTTGGATGTGGAGTCGTCAAAGAATGCTTAGGTTTAGTATTTCCACATATGCCTGCCAGGTGATTTGCACTCCTCCAAGCCTGATGGAAGGGATTCATGTAAGAGTTTTCTAGGAAAGAAAGAAAATTGCTTCCATATCTGTATGACTAAATGTTCTATATCTAATCTGACCAAAGGTATCTTTTGAACTTTTAGTGCCAATAGCATTGGCCATCCTAGCAGTTCCCAGTGTCATCCTGACCAAACACTCTGGAAATGTCCATGACTCATCAAGTTCCACATTCTGAAAGTAGAATTGAAGAGTACAGTGTGGCCAGAGTACAGAAATAGAGGGGACCAACCTGCAATTTCCAGTGAACCAATCCACTGCAAGTCTTTTCATTCCCCATCCCCCTGAATATTCTCTTATTTCTTTATTCCTCTTAAATCCAAATTTGCCTTTTAGTCTCTTGATCTTAGTATCTGTGGTAGTTAAGGTTGTGTGTCAACTTGGCTGGGCCTGGTTGAATGGCTGGGCAGCTGGTTATTCCCCATGATGAGACAATCAACTCCCTGGTGGGATCTACCACAGGCAGCTGATTAGCTGCTTTAGGGACGTGGACTGCTTCCCGTATATAAGAAGCAGCTTTGGGAATGGTCTCTATCTTTTTTTTTTTTTTCTTTTTTTTTTTTTTAATTGTGATTTGGGTGAAGATTTACAGAGCAAATTCACTTTCCATACAGCAGTTTACATATACTTTGTCTCATGACATTGGGAATGGTCTCTATCTGCAAAAACGGCAAGGAGGCCACATGTTCTGACCTCCTCTAATCTCACAAGAGGAAGACAGGATTACCAGCAGTAACCCAAGGCCTATTACTGCAAGGCCAAACATGCTGCCTCCCTCCAGCCCTTTCACCAACCGTTCCTCCCAAAGCACCCACCACCTCTCTCCTGGGTTCGATAATTCACTGCAGTGGCCACACAGAACTCACAGATTACAGGGTTTATTAGGGAAGCACTGGGCTACAACTCAAGTTCAGGAAGAACGCTCAGTCTCTCTCCCAGCCCACCGTCCCTCAGCCAAGAGTCTCTCACAGTCTCTTTCCCAGCAGTGCTAGTCCCTCGGTGTCTCACTCAGCAATGCGTGTCTCTTGCGTCTCTTTCCCAGCAACGCGTGTCTCAGGAGCCCGTGTCTCTTTCAGCAGCACGTCTTCCTCGACCAGCAGTCAGAAAGAGTTCTGCCTCCAGGAGGTCTCCTTTTTAGAGCCCGCAGGGTGGTCAAACTAGCCAATTATAGCATCAGAACTCTAAGCACCTGAGAGAGAGTGGGCACCTCCCAGAACATTGTTTTGTGCCACTCCCAACAGAAATACTCCAGGTGGACACCTTCAGCAATCAGGAGCTCCTCAGTTGCTCATAGCAAATTCCACCTTGGAGTTTACAAAGACTTATGGGTAGAAAAGCCACACAAAGTAATTTACTACACTGCACTATCTTATGGCATGCTTGAACCCTGCATGTAGCTGAGTCATTGTTTCGCAACCTGCCATGCTATACTGACCTTGAGACTTTCAGTGGACTTGAATTAGTGGCCTGCTGTGTTGTTTGGTAATGTTGGGACTGTGCCATTTTATTTGTCGACCTTGGGCTTGTTAGCCTCAGCAGCCAGTAGCTGCCTAAGTGAAGAGATGCCTCTAGTTTCAGTGGCCTGGGAACAAGAGGCAGAGCTGAAGCCCAAGGTTAAGGGGCTTTCACACCACCCCTAGAGCCTGGCACTTGGAACTCAGACTTCTAGCCTCCAAAAATTATAAGATAAACTCCTGGCACTTGGAACTCAGACTTCTAGCCTCCAAAAATTGTAAGAATAAACTCCTGTTTGTTAAAGCTATCTCATTTGTGGTATCTTCTGTTAGAGTGGCACTAGGTAACCAAAAAAGTATCCCACTTTAGATTCTATGTTTAGATTCAATGTCCTTAATTGCCTTCAAGTAGGTATTTACAACCCACTGTTTATTGTCAAATGAGCTCTGGTGGTGCAGTGGTTAAAGAATTTGGCTGCTAACCAGAATATCAGTAGTTCAAACCCACCAGTTGTTCTGCAAGAGAAAGATGAGGCAATCTGCTTCACTAAAGATTTACAGCCTTGGAAACCCTCTTGGGCAGCTGTAGCCTGTCCTATAGGGTTGCAATGAGTCACAATTGACTCAATGGCAGCAGCTTTGGGTTTATTTATTTATCTTTTTTTGTTTACTGTCTGGGTTTGACATTCTCAACTCTGACCTATGGTCAAATATTTGCTACAAGGAACTGAAAGAAGACTTCAAAACTTTCAAAGGATAAGAACCAGAGCAGCAAACCAACATTTTGGCCAAAAAACCCCACCACCATCAAGTCGATTCCAACTCATAGTGACCCTACAGTACAGAGAAGAACTGCCCCGAGGGTTTCCAAGACTGTAAATCTGTAGGGAAGCAGACTGCCCTATCTTTCTCCCACAGGGTGACTGATGGGTTCAAGCCATCAATCTTTTCATTAGCAGCTGAGTGCTTTAAGCACTGTGTCACCAGAGTTTTCTTACCCAACCCTTACACACTGCCATATAGTTAAGAAATAGCTGTTTGAATGTTTAAAAGGATAAGCGGAAATACCTTTTACTTTACATTCCTCTGGCTAAACTGAGATGTTATGAGCAAGAAAATCTTAATTGAGTTAGAAATGAAGTGTGGAAGTAGAGGGTGGGGGATTAGCAGGAATTACAAAACCAAAGGCACCAAAGGGGAATGAAGAGAATTATGAGATGTGCTGACCTAAAGCCACATGCCCTGTGGAGAAATGAATTATTTGCCCCTAACAACAGTGGCTCCCAACCTCTGTGGAATTCTGGCACCCTATCATTATCTATTTGATTACCTTGTCTTGTCCTGACAGCCTACTCTTCTGCAATTGCACAAAAAAGTTGTATAGCACAGATTTATTTCATTTTTTTTTTAAAATGTGCATTAACATGACTTCTGCTGCAAGCATTTTATAGCAGTCCTTGAAACAACTTGCAAAGTCTTGACTAAAAGGGACATCATTCTTTCTGAACTTGAGTTGTGTCAATATGATTCATCTTAGTCAGTGAGAATTACTGGAATGATCCCAGGAGGTAACACAGAGTAGCTGTGACTTTAATCAGGGAGACAACGGGAGAGAGGGAGCTACACTTCCTACAAATGGATTCCACAACATCTCCTCATCATGTCCTTCTAATAAACCCCCTTTTACTTGAGCTAGTTTCAGATCGCTTTTGATCCTTGCAAACAAATGATCTTTATCTAGATCATGATGAATTGCCACTCAGGAAAGGGGTAAAGGAAGCCCAACAAAATGACTTGGCAGGCACATCATCTGCCTTCTGTCTTCTGGCCATCAGAGCACAGTACAGTAGTAAATTAGTGTTGCAGTGCCTCGTTTTACAGATCTTATACTCTGCTACCTAAGAGAGCTATCTATCAGTATCTGAAAATTTTCTCTGGAGAAAAGTAGCATTTTGCCCGGGCTTTTTGACTGGCATCTTTGGGTAGAGCAAAGGGAAAGAGGTATTAAATACCATGGAGAGGAAAACAACAAACAAACACAAAGAACCGTGGCAATAAAATCCCACCCCAAATGCATAGTTCATCTTACAAAGCACACAAAAGAAAAGACCCCAGATTTATGAAAAAGCAAACAAATTTTGTTCCATTAGAATAAATACTTACTGGACTTTTTAACAACAACAACAAAAAGTCATTGCCCTACAGTCCAATCTGGGTGCCTAATTTCTGTTAAGCAAGCTCCAACTTGGTTGGACCTTAAAGAGGAAATGTGAAAATTGAAATACTTTATTCCTTAACTTCTTTCAGTACCCACCCCCCACAGTTCCCCAGTTTATTTTGGTATCTGCCTAGCCTCCCACCCCAGGCAGGGGTATAGTAAGGGTAATAAGTGCCCCAAGAAACCTCTAAATTGTACTCCCCTTAATAACAAGATGAATAGACATTGATAGTGGGGGTACATCAGCAGAAATGTTTCCCCTCTCCTGTCTAGCTGCCTCTGTCAGGTGCCTTTCATATTTGTGGCACCTTGGAATGTTTTTCCACACCTCATCTGGTGCACCCTTGGACTTGGCTTTGGCAGTCCCATGCTCCCCAGCCTCTGGATATCTACCTGCTTGAGGAAGAATGTTGGGCAGTGTCGGATCAATGGAAACTGCTCAGTGGCATTACCCCTTCAAGTGGTGTCCAGGATGTGTGCCATACCTACCATACCTTAGACATAACTCTGACCCCAAACCAAACCAACCAAATCCATTGCCATCTAGTTGACTCCAACTCATAGTGACCCTGAAGGACAAATGAGAACTGCCTCACAGGGTTTCCAAGGTTGCAAATATTTACAAAAGCAGACTGCCTCTTCTTTCTCATGCAGAGTGGCTAGTGGGTTCAAACTGCCAAACTTTTGGTTCTCAGACAAATGCTTTAGCCATTACACTACCCGAGCTCTTCATCTGACCTGGGGTGCCCATCTATTGCTTTACTTCCCTCATGTTCATGGACTGGTCAACATGTAGTGATCACGGTCTATTACCTCAAGGTTCTGCATTCTGCCATGTGACCATGGGTGGTAGTAGTTTACACAGGAAATAATAGTGTGAACAAAAGATTTTGGAACAGACAGATAATTAGTGCAGTGCTTTCTTTGGGGCTCCATCTCTTCAGGCATAAACTGGATATTTTTTCACTCTCAGGTTGTTGAAAGGATCAGATGAGGTAAACTGGAAGCTCCTGGCTCAGGAGCAGTCGTGTAGAAGGCATTACACACTATGAGGTACGTAACAAAATACTTGCCTCTTTAGATGTAATGTAAAACCCACTGCCATCAAGTCAATTATGACTCATAGCAACCCCCTTTAGGTTTCCAAGGTGGTAAATCTTTATGGAAGTAGATTGCCCAATCTTCATTCCATGGAGTGGCTGGTGGGTTTAAACTACCAACCCTCTGTTTAGCAGTCAAATGCCTCAGGCACTATGCTACCAGAGAATTTGAGGCAGTGTTAGAAAGCAGTGGGCAGAAGATGGAGGACTTTTGTTCACTGGGGACTTCTATAGACTCACATTCTCACCACATGGGCAGAATGTGTTTTGCATACACGTATCACAAAACTCAGGAGCTCTGGTAGTGTAGTGCCTAAGGCACTTGACTGCTAACCAGAATGCTGGCAGTTCAAACCCACCAACCACTGCTTGGAAGGAAGATGGGGCAATCTACTTCCATAGTAATATCACCTCGGAAACCCAAGGAGGGTCACTATGAGTCAGGTCTGACTCAACAGCACATAATAACAACTCAACAACATCACAAAACTCAAGGCACCCTGGTGGTACAATGGTTAAGTCCTTGGCTGCTAACCAACCAAAAGGTCAGCAGTTTGAATCCATCAGCTGCTATGTGGGAGAAAAGACTGGACAATCTACCCCTGAAATGATTACAGCCTAGGAAGCCCTATGGATAGTTCTACTCTGCCCTACAGGGTCTCTATGAGTCAGAATCGATTCAATAGCACACAACAACAATCACAAGCTGAGATGAAAAACTTACAGAAAGTTCCAGAGGCCATTCAACAGAAAGGCTGAGGGAAGGTTAACAGTAGAACTCAGCATAATTCTACATCAAAACTGAAAGTTCAAAGATAAAATTTTATTGTAACTTAAATTGTTGGAAGAAAATTAATAGGAATTTCAATCTGATGGAGTTAGGACTAACTACTGTCTTAATTAATTTTTAATATACTGTGTTGAAAGCAAGTTCAATCTTTGTTATGTAAATACTTAGCCAATTCAAAGTGCTTTGGGGAGACCAAATGTCCACTAATGTGTTAAGATAATTAAATTATTTATTTAGACTGTAGTACTAACAGTCTCTTAGATTCTTTGTTAGCAAAAACTTAAAAACCGTTATTAATTGAAAATAGTTTAATTAATAACCTTTGATTCTAAGAAATAGCAAACTTACTAAGCTGTAATCAAATAGGCGAAACAGCCAAATCCAGATAGATACATTTTGAGTAAATTTAGTTGATAATGTGGCTGGGAGTTTCATTCTCTGAAATATCTTTAAAAATAAAATCCATGATTGTTAATTTGAAGATAGCAATAATGTGCTTGTTATTTGTCAATTTTTATTTAGTTGGTCTAAGATTTTTTTATTTAAATAGTTAATTATTCCCCCACCATTTTCCATGAAAAATAAAAGGCCACTACAAGGTTTTATAAATATAACTTGATAGCATAAATTACATATAGGTGAGGAATAAAAAAGGGAAAACAAAGGTAAGTATATGAAACAGAATCAACAATGAATACAATAAAACGAAATTGTTACTATATACGTATAAAGCTACATAGTTAATTTAGTACCAACTTTTAAACCTGATGAGGGGAAGAAAAACAGCTGACTTTTATAAATATATACTGTTTAACCATTTACTCTTTCCAGTTTAATCTATGCCCATTGGAAAGGCATTCCAGAAATATTCCAGTGTACCTCTTAGAATCTTTTGAAGAGTCTTCTTAGAATCAAGAAGAGATAGTCTCTTTAACAAATGGCACTAGCAAAACTGGATATCCATTGGCAAAAAGAAAAAAAGAAACAGGTTCCATACATCATACCATATACAAAAACTAATTCAAGATGGATTGAAGACCTAAATATAAAACCTGAAACTATAAAGATCATCAAAGAAAAAATAGGCACAGACTTCCAAAAAACCAAACTCACTGCCATTGAGTCAAATCCGACTCATAGCAACCCCACCTTGGGTTTCCAAGGTGGTATCACTACAGTAGATTGCCCAACCTTCCTTCCAAGGAGTGGCTGGTGGGTTTGAACTGCCAGCCTTCTGGTTAGCAGTCAAATGCCTTAGGCACTACACCACCAGATCTCCCTAAAACATGGCATAAACACACTATCAAATATAACTAAAAATGTACAAACAGCAAGACAAAGTGATGACTGGGATCTCCTAAAAATTAAATACTTATGCACATCAAAAGATTTCACCAAAAGAGTAAAAAGAGAACCCACAGACTGGGGGAAAAAAATTGGCAACAATATACTAGACAAGGGACTAATCTCTAAAATGTATAGAAAAATTCAACACCTCAACAACAAAAAGACAAACAATACAATATAAAAATGAGCAGAGATGCTTCACCAAAGAAGACATTCAGTTGGCTAACAAACACATGAAAAAATGCTCATGATAATTAGCTATTAGAGAGATGCAAATTAAAACAACAATGAGATGATATCTCACACCAGCATTAATGGCAAAGTTCAAAAAAACAGAAAACAACAAATGCTGGTAAGAGTTTGGAGAGACTCAACCTTCATATACTACTGGTGGGACTGTAAAATGGTACATCCACTGTGGAAAATGGTATGGCACTTCCTTAAAAGTTGGTAACAGAAATACAATATGCAAGGACCTAGCAATTCCACTACTAGGTAAGTAGAGAGAAACAACAGCCATGAAATGAATAGATATATGCACACCCTATGTTTATCACAGCATTATTCACAATAGCAGAGAGATGGAAACAATTTAAGTTCCATCTACAGATAAATGTATAAATAAAAACCATGGTACATACACACAATGGAATATTACACAAAATTAAGAGTAACAATGAATCCTCAAAACATCTCAGAACATGGCTCAACCTAGAAACATTACCCTGAGTGATATTAGAATCATAAAAGGACAAATATTGTTTGAGACCAGTACTATAAAAAGTCAAGAAAAGGTTTTCACACAGAGAGAAATATTGTTTGATGGTTAGCAGGGGTGGAAGGGGAAAGGAGGATAAATCACTAACTAGAGGATAGACCCATATTAACTTGGGTCAAAGGGAATACAATATATAATATGGGGGAGGTCAGCACAAAAATTATCAAGGCAAAGGAAGACACTGGGAGGAGCACAAGAATTAAAGACAAAAGAGGTAAATAATAATACACAATTCTGCAACAGTAGTAACACCAATACTCTATGAGTGGATACGTGGATAGACACACAAGTTGAACAGATGTGGGAAGGTGAATGGGACTACGCTGACAAATATATATAGGCTTGACAGAGGATATTTCTACATATCTATTTATATATGTTTCAAATATATGCATGAATATAGTACAGCATACAGGAGTCAAGGGAGCTCTGGTAGCGTAGTGGCTAAGGCACTTGACTGCTAACCAGAAGGCTAGCGGTTCAAACCCACCAGCCACTCCTCGGAAGGAAGATGGGGCAATCTACTTCCGTAGTGATACTGCCTCGGAAACCCAAGGAGGGGTTGCTATGAGCCGAGTCCGACTCAATGGCACACAACAACAACAACAGGAGTCAAAGTTATGAAAACTTCTTAGCCATAACCAAACACCCTGAGGGAATGAATTACTGGGCTGATGGGCTCAAGACCATAGTTTTGGGGGACACCAAGTTCAATTGGCACAACATAGTCCTCAAAGAAAATGTTCTACATCCTATCTTGGTAAGTAACAACTGGAGTTTTAAAAGCTTGTGAGTGGCCATTTAAGGTGCAACCATTGCTCTCTCTCCATCCAGAGCAAAGAAAGAGTGAAGAAAATCAAAGATGCAAGGAAACAACCTTGCATGTGAACCTCAGCCTCCATGACCCTGAGACCAGAAGAACTAGATGGTGCCTACGACTACCAATGATAGCTCTGAAAGGGATCATATTAGAAGGTCCTGGATAGAGTAGAAAGAAAATGTAGAACAAAACTCAAAATCATGAAGAAAAAAAAAAGACCAGGCTCTCTGATTGGATAGTTGTTGATGTTGTTATGTGCCATCAAGTCAGACCTGACTCATAATGACCCATTCCTGGTTTTCCGAGGTGTATCACTACAGAAGTAGATTGCCCAATCTTCCTTCCAAGGAGTGGCTGGTGGGTTTGAACCGCCAGCCTTCTGGTTAGCAGTCAAGTGACTTAGGCACTACACTATCAGAGCTCCTTGGTTGGATAGAGACTGGTGGAATCCCTGAGACTACGGCCCTTAGCCACCATTCCACACTAGAACTGAACTCATTCCTGTGGCTCAACTTTCAGCCAAACAACAGACAGGGCAATAAGGTGAACTATAATACTACAGTGGTACACATTCCTTCAAATATTCAACCACTTGAGATCAAAAGTGCAGCATTTGCCCAGGGACAATGTACAGAGGCAAGAAGGGATAGGGAAGAAGGAGGAATGGAAATAAGAAACACAGGGAGAAAGTGGGATGAGTATTGTTACATTGTGGAGATTGCAATCAACGGCATGAACTTCAATCGAGTGTATGAATTGTTGAATGGAAAATTGATATGCTCTGTAAACATTCATCCAAATCACACACACAAAAAAAAAGTTTTTCAAAATTGCCAATTTTCCCAATAATTGATAGCAATTTCCCCATTCCCACACCCAATCCAGGAACCCATTGAAGATCATGAATTACATGTCATGACTTTTTACCAAATGAAAAAACCAAAACCTGTTGCTGTTGCATTGATTTTGACTCATGGTGACCCCATGTGTTACACAGTAGAACTGCTTCATAGGGTTTTCTTGGCTGTAATTTTTACAGAAGCATATCTCCAGGCCTTTCCTCCATGGTACCACTGGTGGACTCAAATCACCATTAGTCATTAGTCATTAGTCAAGCATAAACTATTTATGCCACTCAGGAACCTCCACAACTCTTTATCTCCTTTAATCTAGAACAGTTCCTCGGGCTTTCTTTATATTTCATAACATTAACAGTTGTGAGGAGTGCAGAGCAGCTATTGTTAGAACAGGAACTAGTTTTCACATGTTCTCAAAGCCTTTCGAAGTTTTCTCTGCCTTAGCAGATAAAACTTGGGGTGTGCAATTCTAACTGTATAGAATTTATTCCTTAAGGCTGAATAAAGCTAATGACTCATTTTCAAGGATCTTTATGTGTAGCATCTGAATCCACATTCACACACAAAGATTCAAACCAAACTTTAAAACAGTACCCAGTCATGATGTTCTTGTACACTAATGAGTCGATTCCAACTCAAAGAGACCCTATATGACAGTGTAGAACTATCCTATGGGGCTTCATAGGCTGTAATCTTTATGGGAGCAAATTACCAGGTCTTTGTCTCCTGCAGAGGAATTTAGTGGATATGAACCAAGTACCTTTTGGTTAGCAGCCAAATGCTTAACCATTGCACCACCAGGACTCCTTTGCAGTAGTAGCTAATACATATGTGGTGTTTATTATAGGTACTTCGTCATTTAATCCTCACAACAATCCTTTTGGAGGTCAACATAGTTATCATTATCCTCATTTTACAGTACAGGAATCTGAGACACAGAAAAGTAAAGTAACTTGGCAATAATCACACAGATAGAATATGGCAAATCCTGAATTTGATACCCTCTGGCACTAGAGGCTTCTATCAGTTCCTTAACTCCCAATAAACCTCATCGCCTCCTTTACAAATATGCAGATGAGTTTCTGGTCTTTATGATAAACTGGAATGTGGTATAAGTAGCAATGAATAAGGAATACAGAAGAAAAATTAATGCATCTGAATTACGATGTTAGTGAAGAAATCTGAACATACCATGGACTGCCAGAAGAATGAATAAATCTGTCTTGGAAGAAGGACAGCCAGAACACTCCTTGGACTTTGGCTCATGTACTTTGGACATATTATCAGGAAGAATCAGTCCCTGGAGAAAGATACCATGCTTAATAAGTACGGGATCAGAGAAAAAGAGGAAGATCCTCAGGAGATGTATGGACACAAAGAGATGTACTGGCTACAACAATGGGCTCAAACATAGCATCAATTATGAGGTGGCACAGGATCAAGCAGTATTTTGTTCTGTTGTACCTAGGTACAACATGTATGATTGCTATGAGTTGGAACCAACTTGATGGCATCTAACAACATAAGTAGCAAAATCCATAAGAATGACATTCTGGTCTTACTTTTTTATTTTCTTTTTAAAATTTATTGTGATTTGGGTGAAAGTTTGCAGAGCAAATTCACCTTCCATACAGCAGCTCATATACACTTTGTCTCATGACATTGATGACAATTTCCTACAATGCAACAGCTCCACTCCCCACTTCCTGCCCACTTCCACCTCTTCCCTGTGTCCTTCCCGCCCTTGCACTCCTGCCCCCTGAGCGTCTCCCTGTGCATACACAGCCCTTCTATTCTCCCATGATTGTTCTCTCCAAGGAGTGTATCTACCTAATG
This sequence comes from Orycteropus afer afer, assembly GCF_000298275.1. Lineage (NCBI taxonomy): Eukaryota > Metazoa > Chordata > Mammalia > Tubulidentata > Orycteropodidae > Orycteropus > Orycteropus afer. Next base: position 256,251 of record NW_006921621.1, read on the forward strand.
TAAATAAATGTTCAGCTCACATTCTTGTCTCTTATTTGGCTGGAAGCCACAGAAGTGGGTTCAATTCCAGACCTGAAGCGCAGCTAGGGACCATAGTCTCAGGGGTTCCATCAGGCTCTACCAAATCAGCAAACCTGGTCCCCCCCCCCTTTTTTTTTAATGATTTTGAGTTTTGTTCCACATTGTTCTCTTACTCTATCCAGGATCTCCTACATAGATGCTCCCCTCTGAGTGGTTGACAGTGGTAGCCAGGCACCATCTAGTTCTTCTTTTCGCATAGTCATACAGGCTGAGGATAGCATGGTGTACCAGTCACTTGGATTAATTGTTTCCATGTGTCTTTGGTTTTCTTCATTCTTCTTTTCTCTGGATGAAAAGAGACCCATCGTTGCATCTAGATGGCCGCTTGCAAACTTTTAAGATCCCAGTTGCTACTTGCCAAAGTAGGATGTGGAATAATGCTTTGTGCAGTATGTTATGCCAATTGAGCTTGACGTCCCCTGCAACTATGGTCCCAAGCCCACAAGTCCAACTACTCGCTCCCTCTGGATAGCTGACTGTAGCCAAGAAATGACAACAACCTTGGCCCTTGTCAGCTATACTACATATCTGGGAGTTCTTATGTTGTTGTTGTTGTTATGTGCCATCGAGTCAAACCCGACTCATAGCGACCCCTCCTTGGGTTTCCAAGGCAGTATCACTACGGAAGTAGGATTGCCCAACCTTCCTTCCGAGGAGTGGCTGGTGGGTTTGAACCGCCAGCCTTCTGGTGAGCAGACAAGTGTCTTAGCCACTATGCTACCAGAGCTCCCGGGAGTTCTTATAGAACATAAAAATACACTTGTAGAAACTTTGTCTGCCAAACCTGTACATGGTCTTGGGGACACTCCCCCCTGTATAGACATACCTAATAGTTCAGCCTGTCCACTCATCTATCCACCCATCCAATGTTTGCCTTCACTGACAATGCAGTACTGTATGTGCAAAAGGGTTAATTTTTGTTGTCTATACCACCCATGCACTCTCTCTGTCTTCCTCTTCCTCAATGCCACCGTGTTGATCACTCACATTTGGTACATTGTCCTTCTCTTTACCCAAATCAATACTTGTCTCTATCTATCTAACAGTGTTCCCGCCCCTCCCCTCTCATCCCTGGTAACAAAAAAAAAGTTTCCTTCCATATATAAACGTTTCCTTAACTTTTCATGATAGTGAACTAATACAGTATTTGTCTTACTTCTGTGGTTGACTTACTTCACTCAGCATAATGTCCTCCAAGTTCATCCATGTTATATGGTGTTACACAGATTCTATATTATCTTTAGTGTTGCATAGTATTCCACTGTGGATGTACCATAGTTTGGTTATCCATTCTTCTGTTAGTGGGCACTTAGGTTGTTTCCATCTCTTTGCTATTATGAATTGTGCTGCGATGAACATGAGTGTTCATATATTTGTTCCTGTCCTGGCTCTCACTTCTTTAGGATATATACCTAGTAATGGAATGGCTGGGTCAAATGATATTTCTAATTCCAGCTTTTTAAGGAATTGCCATACTGTTTTCCACAGGAGTTGTATCATTTGACAGTCCCACTAGCAATGTATGAGAGATCCAAACTCTCCACATCCTCAGCAGCATTTGTTATTTTCTGTCTGGTTGAACTTAGCTACTAGTGCTTGGGCAAGATGGTATCTCATTCATGTTTTGATTTGCATCTCTCTAATGGCTAATTATTGTGAGTATTTCTTCATATGTTTGTTGACCACCTGAATATCCTCTTTCATGAAGTGTTTATTCATATCCTCTGCCCATTTTTTAATTGGATTATTTGTATTTTTGCTGTTGAGGTGTTGGAGTTTTCTATAAA
>NW_006921621.1:258407-259088 GCF_000298275.1 Orycteropus afer afer
TTGACAGTCTATTTATGCCATAAATTAGGGCTCCTAAATTTACCCCTATTTTTTCTTTTGAGGAACTTTATAGTTTTAGGTTTCACATTTAAGTCTTTGATCCATCTGGAGTTAATTTTTATGTATGGTGTGAGGTACAGATCTTGTTTCTTTTTTTCTGCAGATGGATATCCAGTTTTGCCAGCACCATTTACTAAACAGACAATCTCTTCCCCATTTAATGGATTTTGGCCCTTTGTCAAAGATCAGCTGACTTTAAGTCAATGGATCTATTTCTGGGTTCTCAATTCTACTCCGTTGGTCTATGTGTTTGCCATTGTAAATACCTGATAGTTTTAACTACTGTGGCTGTATAGTAGGTTTTAAGACCCAGCAGTGTGAGACCTCCCACTTTGTTTTTCTTCTTCGATAATGCTTTGCTTATCTGAGGTCTCTTTCCTTTCCATATAAAGTTAGTGATTGTTTTTTCCATATCCTTAAAGAATGTTGATGGGATCTGAATTGGGATTGCATTGAATGTATAGATTGCTCTGGGTAGAATTGACACTTTCACAATGTTCAATCTTCCTATCCATGAGCATGGTATGTTCTTCCATTTATGTAGATCTCTTATGATTTCTTGAACTAGTCTTTTATAGTTTTCTTTGTACAGGTCTTTTGTGTCCCTGTAAGATTTATTCC
>NW_006921621.1:260898-262652 GCF_000298275.1 Orycteropus afer afer
GGGGACCAGGTTTGCTGGTCCAATAGAGTCTGGTGGAACCACTGAGTCTAAGGCCCCTTGCTACCCTTCAGGTCTGGAATTGAACCCGCACCTGTGGCTTCCAGCCAAGCAAAAGACAGGCATAGGAGTTGAACATTTACCTGAGGTAGACACACTCCTTGGAGAGAACAATCACGGGAAAAAGAAGGGCTATTTATGCACAGCGAAACAGCTCAGGGGGCAGGAGTACTTGGAGGGATGGACACAGGGAAGAGGTAACTATCAGGAGGAAGTGGGAGAGGAACTGTCTGTTCCACTGTGGTAAACTATGGTCAATGTCATGAGATAAAGTGTATGTGAACTGCTGTAAGGAAAGTGAATTTGCTCTGTAAATTTTCACCCAAATCACAATATAAGTAAATAAATAAAGGAAGGTGTTCAGTTTCCATGTCTTTGCTCTTTTTTCATTTTGATCTTCCTTTTATAGCATTGTGATCTGAGAAGATGCTTTGCAGTATTTCAATGTTTTTAAATTTATTAAGGCTTGCTTTATGGCCTAATATACGTCTATCCTGGAGAATGTTCCACGTGCACTGGAAAAGAATGTATATTGTGCAGTTGTTGGGTGAAGTACTCTGTAGATGTCTATAAGGTCAAGTTGGTGGGTTGTATTATTTAGCTTCTCTGCATATTGTTGAGTTTCTTTCCAATTGTTCTTTCATTGAAAGTGGTGTATTATAGTCCCCTAGCTCTGGTGGTGTAGTGCCTAAGGCATTTGACTGCTAACCAGAAGGCTCGTGGTTCAAACTGACCAGCCACTCCTTGGAAGGAAGAAGACTGGGCAATCTATTCCTGTAGTGATACCTCCTTGGAAACCCAAGGAGGGGTTGCCATGAGTCAGATCTGACTCCATGACAGTGAGGTTTTTTTTTTTTTTTTTTGGTTTTTATTTTTTACTATGACTGTGGACTCTCTATTTGCCTTTTCAATTCCATTAAAGTCTGATTTATGCATTTTGGGTCTCTTTCATTGGGTCCATAGATATTTATTATGGTTATATCTTCTTGTCCAATTAATCCTTTAATCATTATATAATGTCCTTCCTTGTCTCTTATGGTAATTTTTACCTTAAAGTCAATTTTATCAGTAGTTAATATTGCCACTCCTGCTCTTTTTTGGTTTTGCTTGATATATCTTTTTGCAACCTTTGATTTTTAGTCTATTTTTGTCTTTGTCTCTAAGATGTGTCTCTTGTAGACAGCATATTGATGGGTTATGTTTTCTTATCCAGTCTGTCTCGAGTGGTGCATTTAATCCATTGACATTCGGTGTAATCATTGACAAGTATGAGTTGGTTGCTGCTATTTTGTTATGTGCTTTTTCATGGTGTTCCTGGTTTCTTTGTTCCACATAATTTTCTGTGCTGAGCTCATTATGTTTATGAAGCATGTTATCATTTCTAATCAGGCATATGTTGTTTCTTTTCATGTCATCCCATATAACTCTTAGGTTTTCTTCATTTCTCTCAAATCTTTGTTCTGATTTTTCCTCATACAAGCTGGTGTCAAGGGATTTGTCTTCTAGCTGGGAAACGAGTTCTTCAGTCAGTTCTAGTCTACTGTTTTTTTCCTTCCAATGTGTTATCTATCTCTGTAATTTTAGTGTTTATCTTCTGGATTTCTAATTGCTGCTTTTGTATTATTTGTAATTGTGTATTTATTTTGTTCTTGAATGATTTTCCTGAATCCTTCCAGGGTACTGTCTGTCTTCTCATT
>NW_006921621.1:262752-275059 GCF_000298275.1 Orycteropus afer afer
ATATATATATATATATATATATCTCCCGAATTCCTTATCAGATAGTTCTATTGCTTGTTCTTCCTTGGAGAGATTTCCTAATTCTTTAGCTTGGGCATTTGTTTCTACTATCTTGTCCTTTTTTTTTTTTTTGATTTGCAGCTGTCTGCTGTTCCCTAGACATATTGAAGTTGTTGTCTTTATTTGTTAATTATGTACTGATTTGTTTCACCCTGGTTTTATGTTTTACTGTATCTGGAAGTGTGGAGCAGATGTACTTCTTTGGTTGTTCACTCAACTGTACTGGGTCACTCTCCAGCTTTCTCTGTGATGGTGGAATCACTGGTGGAGACGTGGCTGCAGGACTGTTTATTGTGAAGAGGATTTGCAGTTGGGATGAGCAGGTGTTGTCCACTATCTTTCAGTGATCCTGTGGTGCATGAACTATTGGTATTACTTGTCTGTTGGGTGACACAATCAGTGTAGTAGCTACAGCTGACTAGTGGAGGGTTAATATGTTCCTCCCATTTGACAAGGCAGGGGAGAAGGGAAAAAAAAGACAAGGAAAAGAATAAGAGATGAAAAAATAGATGACAAGAAATAGGGGAAAAGAAAATAAGAAAAAGATAAAACAAAAGTGGGCAGGTGGGAGGGATGAAGGTCTACCAAAATGAAAGAAAACAAGGAGTAGTGGAGCAAGTGGCCAGGAATAAAAGAAGAAAATTTGGGCAAGAGGACAGTAGAAAAATGAAGGGAAATAAGTTATTTGAGGTGGGGTCCCTCCAGTTACGTTCAGCCAGTGGCCCTGGGAACTGGCTGCTGTGGTAGAAACTGCTCACTCTCTGGAGCACTTGCACAGCAGAAAGGAGATGGACGCAAGAAGTGATTCCCCAAGACAGAAAGCCAAAGGCTGTTTTCTGTGCTTTAAAAAAAAAAAAAAAAAAACTCACTGCCATGAGTCAATTCGACTCTAATGATCCCTCATTGGGTTTCCAAGGTGGTACTCTACAGAAGTAGATTGCCCAATCTTCCTTCCAAGGAGTGGCTGGTGGATTTCAACTGCCAGCCTTCTTGTTAGCAGTCAAATACCTTAGGCACCATGACACCAGTGCAAGGTAATTCAGTCAGCAATGCAGCACAGTAAAGACAGCCATGGCCCTTTGCTCTGTCTGTAGCAATCTGCCGAGGACTGCACCCAGCCCTCAATCAAATTCCCACAGTTCAAATCCACCAGCTGCCCTCATCTGCATGGATCCACAAATCACAAAATCCAGGCCCCCATTCCACTCTGTCCTAAAAAGCGTTGCTAAGAGTTGGACTCAAGCCCATTGCCATGAGTCCAATTTGGTGTTCTGTTTATTCAGAGAGAGTTTCTCTTTCCTTTCCCTCATGCCCTTCCAGGCTCTGCGGCAGCTTAAGCTAAGGTGGTCCTGTTCCATTTCCCAGTACTTGTGGCCCCAGCTCACCTTGAAATACTCCCCATTTGACTATTCTGAGTCTTTAATGCCTGTGGTTTCCATGATTTTTTTTTCCCCTTCTCCTTGACCTCCTCTGTATTTCCAATGACTTCTCTTCGGCTCCAAAGGCTGGGTGGGTTTTGTTTATTTTTCCCAGTTGCTTAACCTGCTCCCTTTTGCTGTTTTCACTGGCTCTAATACTTGATCTTCTTGTTAGCTGCTCATAACTCCAATATCATTATTTGCATCTGCTTTACCTAGTTTCTCAAAATCTCTTTTGATCGAGGGACCTACAGTATGGTCTGTTAGTAGGATGCCATCTTCCCTGACCATGAAGACTATCTCCATAGGGTTCTGAAGGCTATAAATCATTATGGAAGCACAAAGCCACATCTTTCTCCCACAGAGCGGCCAGTGGGTTCGAACCACCAACATTTAAATTAGTAGCCAACTGCTTTAACAACTGTACCATCAAGCCTCCTTCTTTGACCCATGGAGGCTCTCAAATATGACAGTATTAGTTTATTTGCTGAATGATATCTCACAGTTGGTGATGGAAACTGTGATGGTTAACAGAAATTAGTCATTGGCACCCCCCTTCAAGTGGTGCCCAGGGCACATGCCAGACCTGCCATACTTTAGATAGCCTCTGATGGGGGGAGGGCAGAGGCATTTCTGGTGTAGGGTTGCTGCCTGCCATTGTTGACCTCTATTCATCTTGAAATTGGAGTGAGGTGCGTGACTGAGAGATTGCCCCCTGGTTCTTATTACCCTTTCTCTACCTCTTCTGTTTTCCCCCAGGTACACAGGGCCCAGGTGCTTTGCTGTTTATTATGTAAGAGGGAGAGGCACCTGAAATGTAAGCTTTAATGAATTAAACGTGATCATGTGACAGTGCCTCTCAGCTTATTTCAGCAAAAGAAAGGAAGTGAAAGTCAAGCTTTCCTCATATCTTTTTCACTAGAGAATCATCAAATCACAGTGACTCAGCTGTGACCCAAACATGTCGTCTTGGCACACCCCTCCACTGTTGCTAGGAAAGCATATTCAAAATGTTTTAACAAAAACAAAGATAGAGATTGCATGCACAGGAGGTAAATGTATAATTTGGTATAAACTTTAAGAATGAAAAATTCCACATAGAAAACAGGCAAACTTTCATTTCAAAAGGAATTTGTCATTGGTTAACACTCTTGCATTTATGCTCTTGCTGACTCATTGCTCTTGCTACTCATAGCTGCACTGAGATAATGTTTAGAAATTCATTCTGTATGTAACCAAACTCCAGTATCAAATTCTTAAAAGGATATGACTTGATCTATTCATACCTGGGTATGTACATAGTCATGAGTCTAGGTACATATACACACTTATCCCTCCATTACACACACACACACACACACACACAAGAGCAGTGAAGGAAATGCATGACTGTGGAAAACTTGAATGATAAATTGGATAGAGAAGTGAGGTCAATGGAGAGCTATTTTTTAAGCTAAGAAAGAACACTACAGATTAGCAACAATTCCCCTGTGCATTTATATTCATATGCACATGTAAAGACTCTCATATGAAAATGCTTAAACCCAAAGGAGGAAAAACAGTTGAAATGTGTGCTGATAATATAATGAACAAGAAATCCACTTACTGCTTAATTGCATATATCTTAATTTTAAGGAGCCCGAGTGGTGCAGTGGTTAAGGCATTTGGCTGCTAACTAAGAGGTAGGTAGTTTGAATCCACCAGCTGCTCTTTGAGAGAAAGATGAGGCAGTCTGCTTCCATACACAACCTTGAAAACCCAATGTGGGTTGCTATGAGTTGGAATTGACTCGATGGCAGTGAGTTTGGTTTTGATTTATCTTAATTATGTATTTCATTATTCAATGTGTATATAAGGCACCCAGGGTGGTGCAAAAACTTAATGCACTTAGGCGCTAACCAAAAGTTTGGCTGTTCATGTCTATTCAAAAGAAAGGCCTGGCAATCTACATTTGAAAAATCAGTTATTATAAACCTTATGGAGACAATTCTACTCTGACACAAATTGGCTCACCAGGAGTTAGAACAGACTTGACAGCCACTGGTTTTAAAGCACACAAATATTAAATGCAAATGTTATCAATTTTTTTTTTTTTTTGTATGTATTTACCCATGTAACCACCTTCCAGTTCAAGATAGAGGGCATCTCTGCTCTCCTCTTCCAAGAAGGCTGTAAATATCTTCCCATAGAGGTAACTACTACTCTGACCTCTATCACCTTAGTCAGTTTTGTGTATTCTTGAACTTTGAATTATGCACTATGATATATACTTTTAATTTTATTTACTTTTAAATCCAATACTTTCAAAAGTATGTACAAAAGTGTTGTCTCCCTCCCAGTTTGGACCTCCAGCTACCCAGTTCCACTGGCCAAAGTCAACCAACAATACTGATTTCTTATGCATAACTATAGAAATATTGATTCATATATAAGGAATACATATGCATATTACAGTTTTTCACACAAATAGAAATAGACATCATGGATACTGTTCTGTACTCAAAACTTTCCCACTGTTACTCTGCTGCGGAGTAAAAATTACTGAACCAGTCTCCTTCTGGTAAACATTTACATAATTTTCCTTTTTTGCTAAGAAAAACCTTTTAGATATGTCTTACACACACTTGAAAGTAAATCTATGGGATAAAATTCCTGAAAGTGGAATTGTTCGATCAAAGGATATAATATCTTTTCAATTTTTATAAATTTACTAAATTGCCCCCAAAACACAGAAGTTGTTTCAGTTTGAATTGTTCCAATAGTTCCAATTTAAATTCCATTTTAAGCTCCAGTGAGTTTATCACATCTTTGCCAACACAGTGTGCTATGAAAGTTTTGGATCTTTGCAATCTGATAAGGTAAAAGGGTTTCTTTTAGTAGTTCAATGTGCATTTCTGTTATCATGTGTGAGGAAATATTTTTCATGGGTCAAGAGCTACTTGCATTTCCCTTTTCTGTGCATTATCTTTTTATATATTTTGTACATTTTTCTATTCAGTTATTACTTTGAAGACACTTTATATATTAGGAAAATTAGCCTTATATCTGTGAAATGTCTTAAAAATATTTTACCCAAGTTTATTGTTTCCTTTTTCTTTATGCTGGCATTTGTCATACAGATTTTTTAGGTAACTGAATTTTATTGTTTTGGGTTTGTGATATAAACTTCCCATTCCAAAATTATTAGCATCACCCGTGACTTTTTGGTTTTTGTTCTGTTTTGTGTGTTTGAATAGTTTTTTTTTTTCTCTCTCTTGCGCTCTCTATCTTCATATTTAAATATCTGATTCATCTGTAAAATATTTTGATATAAGATGCAAGGTCTGGATACAGCTTTATTTTTTTCCAAGATGGCCATCCAGGTTTCCCAACACCATTTGTTAAATATCTGCCTTTGCATCAAATCTATAGAATTTCTGTCTTCCATCATTGATCTAGAGCTTGTATCTCCAAGTACCATACTGTTTAATTATACTTTGAAATATGTCTTAATAGTTAGCCAACCCCTCCCCCACTACACATGGCTCTTTTTATCTGTTTTAGAATTTTCCTGGTTGTTCTTTTTCTTTTTTTTTTTTTTTTGGCTTTGACAAACAACTTTATTCTCTCACAGTTTAGAAGTCTAGAAGTCCAATTCAAGGGGCCAGCTCTAAGGGAAGACATATTATCTCTTGTTGGCTCTGGACGAAGGCCCTTGTCTCTTCTGAGCTGCTCCTGGGCAATCCTCATGTAGCTTAGCATCTGTCTTCCCCCAACTCTATCTCTCTCACTTGCTTGTTTAATCTCTTATATCTTTTTTTAACTTTTTATTGTGACTTGGGTGAAGGTTTACAGAGCAAATCAATTTTCCATTCAACAATTCATACACATTTTGTTTCATGCCATTGATTGCAATCCCCACAATGGAGCAGCATTCATCCCACTTCCTCCCGGTGATTCCGATTCCATTCTTCCTTCTTAGCTATCCCTTCCTGCTCTCTGAACTTTGTCCCTGGGCACATGTTGCTCTTTTGATCTCAAGCGATTGATTATTCCAAAGAATACATACTTCCCTCCTGTTACTCTTCACCTTATTAGACCTGTCTCCTATTTGGCTAAAAGTTGATCCATGGGAATGAGTTCTTTTCCAGGCTTAAAGGGTGACTAAAGACCTAGCCTTGGGAGTTCTACCAGTCTTTGTCTGACCAGAGATCCTGGACTTTTTATGATTTTGAGTTTTGTTCCACAATTTTCTCCCACTCTATCCAAGACCTTCTAATGTGATCACTTTTAGAGCAGTTGGTAGTGGTAGCTGGGCATCATCTAGCTCTTCTAGTCTCAGAGTTGTGGAGGCTGAAGTTCACATGGTTCATTAATCCTCTGGACTCATTGTTTCCATATGTCTTTGATTTTTCTCACTCTTCTTTGACTCATATGGGGAGAGATCAATAGTTGCTACTTCGATGGCCACTCACAAGCTTTTAAGACCCCACCTGCTACCCACCAAAGTAGGATGTAGAACATTTTCTTTGAGGACTATGTTATGCCAATTGACTTTGATGTCCCCCAAGATTATGGTCCTGAGCCCCAGGTCCAGAGACTCGTTCCCTCAAGGTGTTGGTTATGGCTAAGAAGTTTTCATAACTTTGCCCCCTGTCTGCTCTACTATATTCACGCATATACTTACAGCATATATAAATACATATGTAGAAACACTCTGTCAAATCTAAACACACACACACACACACACACATATATATATATACACACACACACACATATGTTCACGGGTGTAGTCCCATTCACCTTCCCACCCCTGTTCAGCTTGAACATCTACTACGTATTCTTCCTGGCTACTCTTGCTAGTTTATTTTTTCCTTGTGAACTTTGAATCAGATTGTCTAGTTCCAAAAATCTTGTTGTTATCTTTCTTTAGGTATCATTAAATGTGTAGATTAATGTAGTGTTTATGTTACTTATTGCTGTGTAGTAACCCACTGCCATCAAGTTGATTCCAACTCATAGCAATCCCTGTTGGGTTTCCAAGATTGTAAATCTTTATGGAAGTAAACTGCTTCATCTTCCTCCTATGGAGCAGCTGGTGGGTTCAAACCACCCCCCTTTTGGTTAGTAGCCCAATGCCTTAACCACAATACCACCAGAGTTCCTTAGGGTATAGTAAATTATCCCCAAAATTGTGGTTTAAAAATTCTATTATTATTTCTTATAGTTTTTTTTTTTGGTTACCTAAGCTCATGATAAGGGACATTCTCACTTGGTGTGTCTCATGGGTTTACAGATAGATGAAGTCTTCTCTCTTACATCTGGTATCTGAGTTGGGACAGATGCTACAGCTGAAAGCTGGTCAAGCATCTCTTTATCCACAGACACTCTACATGACTAGCTTTAGCTTCTTTACAGCATGGCAGTATCAATATAGACAGATGTCTTACATGGTTGCTAAGACTTCCCCCAGACCAAACTTTCCAAGAGATCCAGGCAAAAGCTTTAAGACTTCTTAATACCCAGCCTCCAAGTCACACAGTGTTACTTCTGCCATTTTTTAGTGATTAAACATGAGTTACAGGGTGTTCTGGTTACCTAGTGCCGCTCAGACAGAAATATACCACAAATAGGATGGCCTTAACAAACAGGAGTGTATTTTTACAATTGGGAGGCTTTAAGTCCAAGTTCGAAGTGCCAGGCTCTTGGGGCTGGGTGAAAGCCCCTAAACCATGGGGTCCAGCTCTGCCTCCTGCTCCCAGCCCACTGGAGCTAGAGGTGTTTCTTCACTCAGACAGCTGCTGGTGCTGAGGCTGAGAAGCCCCAAGGTTGACAAAGTAAAAAGGCACAGTCTCGATGTTACCAAACCACATGGCAGGCCATTAACTTAAGTCCATTGTTAACTTAAGCCCCAAGGTCGGCAGAGTATAGCAGGCTGGTAAGCAACGACACAGCTACACGTTGGGTCCAAGCATGCCATAAGCTAGAGATCATTCCCAAAACTGCTGCTTATATACGGGAAGCAGACCACATACCCAAAGCAGGTACTCAGCTGCTTGTGGTAGAGCCCACCGCGGAGTTGATTGCCAGTCTCATCATGGGGAATAACTACCACCAGCTGCCCAACCATTCAACCAGGCCCAGCCAAGTTGACACACTAACATAACCACCACACAGGGGCATCCAGATTCAAAGGGACTACATAAAAGCATGAATAAGTGAGTGATCTTTGGAAACCAGCTATCACTTAAGGAAAATGACAACATGAATATTTTTACAGAAGGCTGTCTATACAATTTTATTGTTTTGGCTTATGCCCTTACATAACTTTCAGGCAAAGAGAATTTTTATATACTAACTTTTGGAATTTAAAAGTGAAAATTAAGCAAGGGAAAGTGTTAACACTACATATAAAATGATACTAACATTTTTATAAGGTTTCAGAGTTCACAGAATGCTCTTCCCCAATCTCAGTTGATATTCATCTCTACACAAAGCAATTTTATTATTCTGGTTTCACCAATGATGAAACTGAGGCTCAGAGGGGTTCTACTTGCCCAAGGTGCTAGAGTGAGCCTGATTGTAGAACCCATCTTCTTGTGTCAGAGAAACTTGTGTCTACAGGAGCAAGGCTGACAATAAAAGTAAGTTAACTGGTTCAGTTCTATTCTTTTGGCACAGATATACCTTGTCTGAATAGTAAGTGCATAGAATATTCTTTATTTCCACAAATCATCATTCTTTCTTCCATTTTTCTCAAAATACGCTGTTGTCTTCAGCTACCTTTTATTTCTCACTGTTGATAAAGGTAGAGGTGCAGGAAATATTTCATTTTCTTCTTAAGTCCACTATAAGAAAAACAGCTCCAGAAACATGATGATAAATGACAAATGAGGGCTTTGGTGTTAAGAATCAAAAGAAGGTGGTAGAGAGATTATTACAAACTGAAAAGGTTTGTCTACAAGACAAATGGTTGTCTTGTAGAAGTATGAGCCCAGGCTCAAAGTCTTCTGATTTTTCAAGAGATATTAAAATCAACATTTCAAGCAGAATATTACCAACAAGTCAATTTTATTTATTTAAAGATTGAGTGGGCTAAAACTGGGTAACACAAAGAAAACAAATCCGAGAACTTGGCCTATAGGCTGCTATCTTGGAAACTCTGGTCTAAGGCATCAAAGACAGAACTTAAATATTGTATTTTTAACCTCATTAAATCTTAGATGTAGAATCAATATTCATCTCCTCATAACACGTAACTTGTACTGATATACCTAGCACCACATTATACTAGTAGTCACAGTAATTTCTGAGTATGTGTTAATCAAGGGGCTCTTAACCTTTCTCTGTCTCAACATGTTAACCAAAGTATTTAACCTTTCAATGTCTCAACTTTATGATACATAAAATAGGGATAATAATAGTACCTGCCATATAGGATATTTTATGTATTTTTGAGACCTAATTTATATTCCATAAAATTATTTAGTGCTTTTTAGCATATTCACAGGACTGTGCAATCATCACCACTATCTAATTTCAGAATATTTTCATCACCCCAAAAAGAAACCCATAGCCATTAGCAGTCATTGCCCATTCCCCTTCCCCACAGCTCCTGGCAATGACTAAGCTCCTTTCTGTGTATCGATTTGCCTTTTCTAGATACTTCAATATACATGTAGTCATATGTTCTTTTGTTAGTAGCTTCTTTCACTTAGCATAATATTTTAAGGTTCATCCTTGTTGTAGCATGTGTCAATATTTTGTTTCTTTTTATAGCTGAATAATACTCCATTATATGGATATACTGCATTTTACTTATCTATTTATTAGGTGATGGACATTTGGGTTGTTTCTACTTTTTGGCTAAAATAATATGACTAAGAGAATTCATGTACAAATTTTGGGATAGACCTGTATTATCAAATCTCTTTGATATATAATATAACTAACAGTGGGATTGCTGGGTCATAAAATTCTTTTTATGAAGATAAGTCTTCATCTGACTGCAAGCCCATGAGACATCCAAAGTAAAAATTTCCCTCATGAGTATAGTTAACCAACAAAGCCATAAGAAATAATAATAAATTGTTAAGCCACTAAGTTTTGGGGGCAGTTTGTTAATTAGGAATAAATTACATAAGCACTACATTAATTTCATAATTTCATGAGATCCAAGTAAAGATACTAACAAAGACTTTGGAATCTTGCCGTTGTTATGTTGTTGTTAGGTGCCTTCGAGTCATGTCCGACTCATAGCGACCCCATGCACAGCAGAACAAAACACCACCTGGTCCCGCACCAGTTCCACGATCCTTGCTATACTTGAGCCCATTGTCACAGCCACTGTGTCAATCCATCTCTTTGAGGGCCTTCCCCTGTTTCGTCGACCCTCCACCTTACCAAGAATGACATCCTTCTCCAGGGAATGGTCCCTTCTGACAACATGACCAAAGCAGGTGAGACAAAGTCTGGCCATTCTCTCTTCCAAGGAGCGTTCTGGCTGCACTTCCTCCAGGACAGATCCTGTAGCTCATTTGGCAGTCCACAGTACTTTCAGCATTCTTCAGCAGCACCACAACTCAAAAGCATCAACTCTTCTTCAGTCTTCCCTATTTATCATCCAGCTCTCACATGTATAGGAAGCAATTGAAAAAATTGAAAATGGAACAGACATGCTGATTCCAAAGTTAATACTTTTTTTGGGGAAAAAAAACCTAGCAAGAATAATCAGGAAAATTTTGAATATTGAAGTTCAATATCCATAGTATATTCTGTAAGCACTATAAAAAACAAAACCAACCCCACTGTCTTCGAGTTGATTCTGACTCAAAGTGACCCTATAGGACACAGTAGAACTGCCCCAAAGGGTTTCCAAAACTGTAAATCTTTATAGAAGCAGACTGCCATATCTTTCTCCCATGGAGTGGTTGGTAGGTTCAAACCACCAACCTTTAGGTTTGCAGCCAAGCACTTTAACCACTGTGACACCAGGATTCCTTCTATAAGCACTATACAAGTACTATATTATAAAATATAGTTCTACAACGTACAAAAAAAAAAAAAAAAAGAAACACTAAACTAACCATTCTGCTCTTTGCAGGGATACTGTAGCAGAGTTAAGCACCAGGAAGTAATTAAGCCAGATGAAAACTACAGCAGTGCTTCTCAAATTTTAATGTGCACACAAGTTACCAGGATTAAGGTGGAGGCCTTGTTAAAATACACATTCTGGTTTAGTATGCCTAGAGGTGAGCCCAAGATTCTGCATTTCTCTCACAAACTTCTAGGTGATACAGATGCTGACTTGTGAACTAGCCACATGTTGAATATGAAGCTTCTGCCCAGAAGCCCTAAAGCTTCTGCCCAGAAACCCTAAAGCTTCTGCCAGTCCTGAGTTTACATAATCCTCTATAAAAGGCTTCATATATCTGTGCATTAAACTATAGAAACCTAGATTAATAACATTTAACTACTGTTAGCCATTTGAGGAGGAAAACACATATCTTAGTGTTACAAAGGCTTAGGGGAACTCCATGTGATTTAAAAATCCAGCCAACTTGCCAAAAGGATAATGAAGAACATAATTGAGATGTGGGCGAAAATTTCCAAAAACTACAAGCCTTTGCTCTGACATGCACCCTGAATGTGGTTGTCCCCGTGCCAAGGCTGTACTAAACGGTAATTAAGCCCAACCTTGAGAAAACATGTGCTTTCAAAAGGCTCTTGAACTCTCAGCCTCTAGTGGAATTAGGTAATTCTGGAGGACCCAGTTAACATCTTGGGTCTATTACTTGCAAGGAACATTTAGACCCCATAAACAAGCAAGATGTTAGCTAGATAATGGGCCCTAAAAGAAGTAGAGCAAAGTGTAGAACTCCACCACAGTCAAAGAGGACACAAAGGAATTCAGAGAGTAAACAACTTCTACAAGTTCAAATCCATTATACTAGATTTGAATTGGTCTCCTTGTCTCTAGAACATTTTTACCCTAATTTATGTTTCTTACCATAGCCAAAGTTATCCTCACAAAAAGCTGTGAAATCTTTTAAGTCTTGCAGTACCAACCAAAACAACAACAACAACAACAACAAAAAACAGAAATACTCCTTTTAGTTAACATTGTAATGTATCAGACAGTGTTTCTCTGCTCTTCATAAGGTTTTCCCTGGCCAATAGTAAATTTTCATAAAAGCATACAATTATGTAACCACAAGCACTTCAAGATACAGAACAATTTCATCAATCCCCCAAATTCCCCATCCATCCCATTCCCCTACAGAGCCAATCCTTTCCACACTCCCAGCCCCTTACAGCCAATGATCTAGACTCAGTTCCTGGAGTTTGGTCTATTCTGTTGTTGTTGTTAGTTGCCAACATTCCAACTCATGGAGGCCCTATGGGTGCAGAGCAGAATTGCTCCATGAGTTATTCAAGTATGTGACCTTTCACAAACAGATTGCCAGGCCTGTCTCCCAAAGTGCCTCTAGGGATATTGAAATTTCATACCTTTCCACCAGTTGTTGTTGTTATATGCCGTTGAGTCGGACCAGACTCATAGCGACCCCTCCTTGGGTTTCCAAGGCAGTATCACTATGGAAGTAGATTGCGCAACCTTTCTTCCGAGGAGTGGCTGTAGTCCAATGCTTAACCATCTGGGCCACCTGGAACTCCTTGTATCTATTTCAGAATATCATAAATGGAATCATACAGTGTGTAGCTCTTTGGATTTGCCTTCTTTTACTCAACACAATGTTTCTGAGATTCAATAATGCTATTTGTTTCTTTTTATTGCTAAGCAGTATTTCACTGCAGTGTCACAATGAACCATATTGGAGCAAAAGGAA
>NW_006921621.1:275159-288818 GCF_000298275.1 Orycteropus afer afer
ATATTGTGTGTGTAGTGTGTGTGTGTGTGTATGTTTATGTTTCTTTTCCAAAACAATAAAAGTAAAAATATTGAGAAATTGAAAATTAGGTATATTAAAATGTATAGTAATAATTTAAATGTAAAAATTGTATTTATATCAAAACCAGAATCTATTATCATTTTACTTTCCTGCCTGGCTTTAATGGAAGCAAACTCAACAATATTTTTAAAATCTGCATCTTTGCTTATCTCATTTTCATTTGAGACAATTGTCATGTTTTACAATTTCTCTTGACCAGGTGGTAATCTTAAATACTTTTTAATTAGCTCTAGCTTATTACATCCCACTGTGAGTAGTTATGTTAAAAAAATTCTAAGGCCACCTCTAAATATTTTAAAGATTACATCAAGCAAACATTAATCATTTTTAGAAGAAAAAATTCTCAATACTGATTTCATACACAAGTTATTGATATTGAATAAAACCAACTATTTCATAGGAAACTTCTACAGGACTTAAAAATCATCAGAATATTTAAGAGCCAAATCAGTGACTTTTTTTGTAAATCAGCAGTACTCATAGAAAATGACTTTTTTTTCCTAGCTAAAAATTCTAAAGCTGCAGACATTTTTCATATGTCCATGTCAAATGTGAAATTACAACATGTATAATCTCCATAACTTTCATATGATATGTACTTTTCTCATAATGATCGATACTCTCATCTGGTGATTTATACATTTCCAATTTCTCCTTTTTATTCATGTTCAAATTCTAGAATAATATTCATATCTTTTGCTAAAGTTTTACATTCATCAAATATACCTTAAAAGTAGTTTTTCATTTGTGATAAACAAAGGGATAGGTTTTCTATTAAGCATGCAACTAGATATATTTATTTCTTTCTCTTTTCCTTGTAGAGCTTTATTAACTTTTTCTACCTGGTTCAAAATATCATCTGATGTAGATTTAAAAAAAAAAAAAAAAAAACCACTGTCATCAAGTCGATTCCAACTCAAAGAGAGCCCCACTGGGTCCCTGAGGTGGTAAATCTTTATGGAAGTAGATTGCCCAGTCTTGCTTCTGCAGAGTGGCTGGTTGGGTTTGAACCACCAACTTTCTGGTTAGCAGTCAGATGCCTTAGGCACTGTGCTACCAGAGTTCCTTTCCCATGTAGATAGGAGGCATTAAAATGTGTAATCTATTACACTAAGATGTTTTTAATTTCAGCATTGTTATCTTTTCATTTGATATTGTTATAACATCAATATTATATTCCCTAATATTTGATAAATATCTTTGATTTGTATGCGAAGTACCTTGATTGCATTTGATCTTGAGGGCCATCGGTATCCAACATGTGAATTTTAGAACAGATATATCCATAATATACCTAGCAGGAAAAGTCAGGGCTGATGGCAGCAGGGTCCAGGTAAGGGGAGGGAGACAGCCACCACCCAAAGGCAGGAATGAGGGAAATCCAGGGCTAACAGCAGCAGGATCCAGGTAAGGGGAGGGCAGAGAGGTTTTGAACAGCTAAGGGAGATGAACTTGTCTGTCAGTCTGGCGTATCGTGGTGGCTTACTTGTTGCTGTGAGGCTGGAGGTTGTGCCACCAGTGTTTCAAATGCCAGCAGGATTGCACATGGTGCACAGGTTTCAGTGCTGATCCTGACTGAGACAGACTAGGAAAAAGGAAGAGGTCATCCACTTCTCAAAGAATTAGCCAGGGAAAACCTTATGAATAGCAGAGAAACACTGTCTGATACATTATTAGACAACTCTATGAATAGCCCAGCAACACTGCCCAATACAGTGCCAGAATATGAGCTCCTTAAGTCAGAAGGCACTCAAAATATGACTGGCAAAGAGCTGCCTCATTGATTAGGACCAACCTTAATGATATGGATAAAGTAAAGCTTTTGGGACCTCCATTTGCTGACATGGCATGACTCAAACTGAGGAGAAACAGCAACAAATATCCATTAAAAACTGAAACACAGAATATACAAAGTATGAATCTAGCAAAATTGGAAGTTGTCAAAAATGAAATGGAACACATAAAGATTGATATCCTAGGCATCAGTGAGCTGAAATGCACTCGTTCGAATCAGACAACCATATGATCTACTACACTGGGAATGACAAATTAAAGAGGATTCATCACACAAAAGATGTTTCAAGATCTGTCCTGAAGTGCAATGTTGTCAGTGATAGGACAACATCCATACACCTACAAGAAAGACCAGTTAATACTACTATTATTCAAATTTACACATCAACCACCAAAGCCAAAGATGAGGAAATTGAAGATTTTTACCAACTGCTGCAGTCTGAAATTGACCATGTGTGCAATCAAGATGTGTTAATTATCTCTGGTGACTGGAATGAAAAAGTTGGAAAACAAGAATCACTTGTAGCTGGCAAATTTGGCCTTGGTGACAGAAATAACAGTAGAGATCACGTTACAGAATTTTGCAAGAACAGTGACTTATTCATTGCAAATACCTTTTTTCAACAACACAAATGGGAGCTATACTAACATAGACTTTGCCAGATGGAGTACACAGGAATCAGACTGATTACATCTGGGGCAAGGGGAAATGGGAAAGCTCAATATCTTCAGGTAAAACAAGGCCAGGAGCTGATTGTGGAACAGATCATCAACTGCTCATATGCAAGTTCACCTTGAAGTTGAAGACAATTAAAACAAGTCCACAAGAGCCAAAATATGACTTTGAATATATCCCTCCCAAATTTAGAGACCATCTAAAGAACAGATTTGATGCATTGAACACCAATGACCGAAAACCAAAGGAATTGTGGGATGACTTCAAGAACATCAGCCATGAAGAAAGCAAAAGGTCTTTAAAAAGACAAGAAAGGAAAAAAAGACAAAAATGGATGTCAGAAGAGACTCTGAAATTTGCCCTTGAACAGAGAATAGCTAAAGCAAATGGAAGAAATGACAAGATAAAAGAGCAGAACAGACGATTACAAAGAACAGCTCAAAAAGACAAACTCAATTATTATAATGAAATGTGCAAAGACTTGGAGTTAGAAAACCAAAAGGGAAAAATATACTCAGCATTTCTCAAGCTGAAAGAATTGAAGAAAAATTTAAGCTTTGAGTTGTAATATTAAAAGATTCTATGGGCAAAATCTTGAATGATGCAGGAAGCATCAAAAAAAGATGGAGGGAATAAACAGTGTCACTGTACCAAAAAAAATTGACTGATGTTCATCCATTTCAAGAAATGGCATATGATCAAGAACCAATGGTATAGAAGAAAGAAGTTGAAGCAGCATTGAGGGAAGTGCTGAAAAACAAGGGTCCAGGAATTGGCAGGATACCCACTGAGATGTTTCAATAAACAGATGCCGGACTGGAGGAATGCACTTGGCTATGCCAGGAGATTGGAAGACAGCTACCTAGCCAACTGACTGGAAGAGATTCATATTTGTATCCATTCCAGAGAAAGGTGATCCCACAGAATGTAGAAATTATCGAACAATATCATTAATATCACACAGAAGTAAAATCTACTGAAAATAATTCAAGAATGGTTGCAGCAGTATATTGACAGAGAACTTCCAGAAATGCAAGCTATATTCAGAAGAGGACAAGGAACAAAGGATATCATTGCTGATGACAGATGGATCTTGGCTCAAAGCAAAGAATACCAAAAAGATGTTTACTTGCGTTCTATTGAGTATGCAAAAGCATTTGATTGTGTGGACCATAACAAATTATGGGTAACATTAAGAAGAAAGAGAATTCCAGAACATTTAATTGTACTCATGAAGAACCTGTACATAGACCAGTAGGCTGTCATTCGAACAGAACAAAGGGACACTGCATGGTTTAAAATCAAGAAGGGAGTGTGTCAGGGTTTTATCCTTTCACCATATTTATTCAATCTGTATGCAGAGCAAATAATCTGAGAAGTTGGTCTATATGAAGAAGAACATGGCATCAGGATTGGAGAAAGACTCATTAACAGTCTACAATACGCTGACGACATAACTTTGCTTGCTGAAAGTGAGGGTGACTTGTAGCACTTCCTGATGAAGATTAAAGACTACAGTCTGCAGTATGGATTACATCTCAATACAAAAAACACAAAAGTTCTCACAACTGGACCTATAAGTGGCATCACGATAAATGGAGAAAAGACTGAAGTTGTCAAAGCCTTCACATTTCTTGGTTCTAAAACTGACACCAGTGGAAGCAGCAGTCAGGACATCAGAGGACGTACAGCATTGGGCAAATCGGCCACAAGGGACCTCTTTCAAGTGCTGAGGAGCAAAGATATCTCCTTGAGGACTAAGGTGTGCCTGACACAAACCATGGTATTTTCAATTGCCTTATAGCATGTGAGAGTTGGGCAATGAATAAAGAAGACTGAAGAACTGATGCTTTTGAGATGTGGTGCTGGAGAAGAATGCTGAAAGCACCGTGGACTGCTAAAAGAACTAACAAATCTGCTCTGGAGGAGGTGCAGCCAGAATGCTCCTTGGAAGCGAGAATGACCAGACTGTGTCTCACCTACTTTGATCATGTTGTCAGAAGGGACCATTCCCTGGAGAAGGATGTCATGCTTGGTAAGGTGCAGGTCGACGAAAGAGGAGAAGGCCCTCAATGAGATGGATTGACACAGTGGCTGCAGCGATGGACTCAAGTATAGCAAGGATCGTGGAGCTGGCGCAGGACCAGGCAGTGTTTCATTCTGCTGTGCATAGGGTCGCTATGAGTCAGAGAGAACTTGACGGCACCTAACACCACTCCTCGGAAGGAAGGTTGGGCAATCTACTTCCGTAGTGATACCACCTTGGAAAACCAAGGAGGGCTCACTATGAGTTGGGTACGACTGGACCGCACATAACAATAACAACAACAACATATCCATAAAGAAATTTTAGAATATATAATATAATGAGTGGAATATACCATCTGTTCAGTGAATCCACACAAAAAAGTATATATCCTATGTAAAATTTTTTAAAAGGTTATCATTTAGATTCATATAAGTCACATTTTTACATTTTAAATGAAAATTATGAGCTGAGTGGTGCATGGTTTGAGTATAATCATTTGTATACACCTCTCCTCTTTTCTCCATTATGATATTTTTGGCCATGGGCATTTTTATGTCAATATAATCTTTTTCTAATTTATTAATAATTCATACTCATTTTTCATTTGAATAAATTCAATAAAAGTTTACACTATTGTTATAGGTGCATAGGTAACAGCCAGTTTATAGACTGAGACAGACTAGGAAGAAGGAAAAGGCCGTCCACTTCTGAAAGAATTGGCCAGGGAAAACCTTATGAATAGCAAAGAAACACTGTTTGGTACATTACCATGCAACTTTAGGAATAGTCCGTTTAGGCTAAAAGGCTCGCAAAATAGGACTGGGAAAGAGCTGCAACATCTGAGTAAACCTAGCCTTACTGAAGATAATTCAGAAACGTTTGCAGCAGTATATTGATAGAGAACTTCCAGAGGTTCAAGTCAGATTCAGAAGAGGACGTGGAACAAGGGATATCATAGCTGTTGTCAGATGGATCTTGGCTCAAGGCAAAGAATACCAGAAAGATGTTTACTTGTGTTTTATTGACTATGCAAAGGCATTTGATTGTGTGGATCATGACAAATTATGGAAAACATTGAGAAGAATGGGAATCCCTGAGCACTTGATAGTACTCATGAGGAATCTGTACCTTGACAAGGAGGCTGTCGTTCGAACAGAACAAGGGGACACTACATGGTTTAAAATCAAGAAGTAAGTGCGTCAGGGTTGTATTCTTTCTCCACACTTATTCAATCTATATGCTGAGCAAATAATCCAAGAAGCTGGACTATATGAAGAAAAACGTGGTATCAGGATTGGAGGAAGAATCATTAACAACCTGAGATATGCAGATGATACAACTTTGCTTGCTGAAAGTGAGGATGACTTAAGGCACCTACTGATGAAGGTTGAAGAATACAGTCTGCAGTATGGATTACATCTCAACATAAAGAAAACAAAAATCCTCACAACTGGACCAATGAGCAGCATCACAATAAATGGAGAGAAGAGTGAGGTTGTCAAGGAATTCACGTTGCTTGGTTCTACAATCGATGCCAACGGAAGCGCAGTCAGGACATTAGATGACATGTAGCATTGGGGAAGTCAACTGCGAAGGAACTGTTTCAAGTGCTGAGGAGCAAGGATATCTCCTTGAGGACTAAGGTGCGCCTGACACAAGCCATGATATTTCCAATCCCCTGGTATGCATGTGAGAGCTGGACAATGAATAGGGAAGACCGAAGAAGAGTTGATGCTTTTGAGTTGTGGTGCTGACGAAGAATGCTGAAAGTACCGTGGACTGCTAAAAGAACTAACAGATCTGTCCTGGAGGAAGTGCAGCCAGAATGCTCCTTGGAAGCAAGAATGGCCAGACTTCGTCTCACCTATTTTGGTCATGTTGTAAGAAGGGACCATTCCCTGGAGAAGGATGTCATGCTTGGTAGGGTGGAGGGTCGACGAAAGAGGGGGAGGCCTTCAAGGAGATGGATTGATACAGTGGCTGCGATGATGGGCTCAAGTATAGCAGGGATTGTGGGGCTGGCGCGGGATCGGGCAGTGTTTCGTTCTGCTGTGCATGGGGTTGCTATGAGTCGGAAACGACTCGATGGCATTTAACAACAACAACAACAACAACTATTGTTATGATATTATTTATACCTAATAATCTAGCACACTCATTCACCATGAGTTCTGCTAAAGCTTCATGATGATAAATGCAATCTGTGTGGTAAAAAAAAAAAAAAAATCTTCCACTTTAAAATCTTTTTTTGATTTGTAAATACTTGATTCTGCTATATTACTGCTAAAAACTATGCATGGAGAATAAAGACAAAGATTCTTTGGAATAAGTGAGTCAGTCACAACGAACCTATTAGAACATTTAAAAAAAAAAAAGAGAAAGAAAGAAAGAAAAGAAAAGTAATCTTTTCAAAATCTTCAGCATCCTGTGAAACAGATTGTCTATTATCTTCACCTTGTCCTTGTTCGGGTGCAGGCTCTATTGAAACCATCTTCCTTTACCAGAAAGTGACGGTTATTATGGAGGATCATCAAAATTTATTGCAAATGGCATTTTCTTCCTTTTTTACTTACACTCATGCTCACTAGTTTCTGAAATGTCTAACATTTCTCTTTGTTCCGTTTTTCCTTCATAACTCAAAAAACACTCTCTAGGTAACTGAATTAATGGTTTGTTCTATTCAAACAATGTCAATGTTATAACCTTGATCATCTTCAGGGACTGCAATACTGTGTTTCCTAGCCAAAGTTGTAACTGGCATATAATTTTGATCTATTTATACATATATATTAGGGGGGGTTCAGTGGTGTTGTGGTTAAAGCATTGGGCTGCTAACTAAAAGGTCAGTAATACAAACCCACCAGCTGCTCCATGGGAGAAAGAAGAGGCAGACTGCTTAGATTTGCAGCCTCAGGATCACCTTAATGGCAGTGGGTATACATGTATTTTTCGTATTTTTCTAAACACTGTACCACTTGGCTTTTTAGATGTCATATTTTTTAAAAAATTAGCATAAGCTAGCAATATACTTATTTTTAACCAATACAAATTTTTATCTGAATAAAGATAACATAATAAATTTGAATTGGTTTGTATGAATAAACATAATTTATATAAATTATAATATTTAATAATCAAACTGCAGTGAGTTAGGATGAAAATAAATGAATAACCAACACTGGCATTGTTGGTCAGGAAATTTTTCTAGTAGTTATCAGTTTTCTAATGGAGTCTGTGTCCTCTTCCCTTCTTTCTCTATTTCTGGACCCACATTTGTCCCAATTCAACAGGCAGAGTGGCATTTTTAACTTCTTCTTGGCGGCAGCTCTCTTATAAAAATAGAAAGCTATAAACTGTATTCTCCCAGACACAAAAAAGGGGAAAATCTTCCTCTATCTTAATTTTTTAATCTTCTGGAATCAGAGATGCTAAGAAGTATATATCCTTAAAATGGAGGTTGGCCAAAGACTTTTGTCCAGGATTTAAGAAATGAGTGTGCACCAGTGAATCATTTTCAAACTCTTTGTTCTAAAGAGGTAGATTTGTGTGTATGTGTGTGTGTGTGTGTGTGTGATTTGGGTGAAAGTTTACAGAGCAAATCATTTTCCATTCAATAGTTCATACAGATTTTGTTTCATAACATTGATTGCAATGCCCATAATGTAACAACTATCTTCCCACTTCCTCCCTATGAGTGTGCGTCCTTCTTTCCTATGTATTCCTGCCCTGTGAGCAATCTCCCTGTGCAAATATTGCCCATCTGATCTCCCATGATTGATTGTTCTAAGGAGTGTACCTATCTGGAGTAAATGTTTACCTTATATGCCTCTCTATTGTTTGGGTGGAAGCCACAGGAATGAGTTCAATTCCAGGCATGAAGGGTGACTGGGGGCCATAGTCTCAGGGGTTTCACCAGTCTCTATCAGATGAGTAAGCCTGATCATTTTTATGATTCTGAGTTTTGTTCCACATTTTTCTCCCACTCTATCTAGAATTTCTCCTACACTGATCCCTTTCCAGGTGATTGACAGTGGTAGGCAGGCACCATTCTATTCTTCTGGTCTTAGAGTCATGTAGGCTGAGGTTCAATGGTCCACTAGTGCTTTGGACTAATTGTTTCCATGTGCCATTGATTTTCTTCATTCTTCTTTGCTCCAGATGAGAAGAAACCAACTTGCATCTTAGATGGCTGCTTGCAAGCTTTTAAGATCCCAGTCACTACTCACCAAAGTAGGATGTAGAACAATGTTTTTGTGTAGTATGTTATGCCAATTGAGCTCGATGTCCCCCACAACCACAGTCCTGAGCCCACAGGCCCAACAACTCACTCCTTCAGGGTGGTTTGCTGTGGCTAAGAAGTTATCATAACTTTGAACCCTGAGTTTGAACCATGACTGTGGTCACTGGGGAGATATATGTGTGTGTGTGTGTGTGTTGTTGTTGTTGTTGTTGCTGTTGTTAGGGGCCATCTAGTTGTCTCCGACGCACAGCGACCCTATGCACAGCAAAATGAAATATCGCTGGTCCTGCGCCAGCTCCTCGATCCCTGCTATACTTAAGCCTATGGCCACAGCCACTGTGTCAATCCATCTCATTGAGGGCCTTCCCCTCCTTTGTTGACCTTCCACCTTACCAAGCATGACATCCTTCTCCAGGGAATGGTCCCTTCTGACAACATGACCAAAGTAGGTGAGACAAAGTCTGGTCATTCTTGCTTCCAAGGAGCATTCTGGCTGCACTTCCTCCACAGCAGATTTGTTAGTTCTTTTAGCAGTCCACGGTGCTTTCAGCATTCTCCGCCAGCACCACAACTCAAAATTATCAGTTCTTCTTCAGTCTTCTTTATTCACTGCCCAGCTCTCACATGCATATGAGGTGACTGAAAATTATCATGGCTTATGTCAGGCACACCTTAGTCCTCAAGGAGACATCTTTGCTCTTCAGCACTTGAAAGAGGTCCCTTGCAGCCAACTTGCCCAGTGCTATATGTCATCTGATGTCCTGACTGCTGCCTCCCATGGCATCAATTGCAGAACCAAGCAATGTGAAGGCTTTGACAACTTCAATCTTTTCTCCATTTATCGTGATGCTGCTTACAGGTCCATTTGTGAGAATTTTTGTTTTCTTTATATTGAGATGTAATCCATACTGCAGGCTGTAGTATTTAATCTTCATCAGGAAGTCCTGCAAGTCACCCTCACTTTCAGCAAGCAAAATTGTGTCATCGGGTCTTTGCAACCCTTTTTGAATGACTTTCAGTAAGATTTTACTTGCATGCAATATTAACGATATTGTTCAATAATTTCTGCATTCTGTGAGATCACCTTTTTTTGGAATGGGAACAAATATGGATCTCTTCCAGTTAGTTAGCCAGGCAGTTGTCTTCCAAATATCTTGGCATAACCAAGTGAGTGCCTCCAGTGGGGCAACCATTTGTTGAAACATCTCAATGGATATTCTGTCAATTCCTGGGGAAACAGTGCATCAAATTGCATGAGTGCAGTCTTCTGGGAGATAAGAAACTGAAGTTTTAATCAAGTGTGAAGATAGGGAGATCTGTCAAAGTGGACTAGAATGGTTCTGAAGTTAAATTATCTATAGGATAGAGGGAATCTAAACTGGTGAGGTGGATTCAGAATCCCCAGATCTATTGCAATAGGCTGCATTAAACACAGATTCTGCTAATACTGGAAGAATCTCCTCACCTCCCATCAAAACATGGTACTTGTGGTAGTTAAGTTCGTGTGTCAACTTGGCTGGGCCTGTTTGAGTGGCTGGGCAGCTGGATGTAGTTATTTCCCACAGTGAGATCAGTAATTAACTCCATGGTGGAATCTATTAGAGCAGCTGAGTAGCTGCTTTAGGGATGTAGTCTGCTTCCCATATATAAGAAGCAGCTTTAGGAATGGTCTTCTAGCCTTTTGGCACACTTGAACCCTGCGTGTAGCCAAGTCATTGTTCAACAGCCTGCCATGCCCTGCTGATCTTGAGACTTCTTCTGGACTTGCATTAGTGGCCTGCCATGCTGTTTGGTAGCATTAGGACTGAGCCTTTTTACTTGCCAACCTTGGGCTTGTCACTCTCAGCAGGCAGCAGCTATCTGAGTGAAGAAAAGCTTTCAGCTTCAGTGGGCCAGGAGCAGGGAGGCAGACCTGAACCTCAAGGTTAAGGGGCTTTCACCCAGTCTCGAGAGCCTGGCACTTTGAACTCAGACTTAAAACCTCCAAAATTGTAAGAGAATAAACTCCTGTTTGTTACAGCCATCCTATTTATGGTATATTCCTGTCAGAGAGGCACTAAGTAACCAAAACAGAATATGGTACCAAGAGAGTGAGGTGCTGCTCTGACATATATCTAAAATGTGGAAAGAGGAGTGGAGTATGTCATTGACCCAATACCTGGGCAGAGAGACCCCATCAGGGAAACAGAGAAACTGGTATTAAACAGCAACAGGCTTAACAGCCCATGGAGAAGAAAGCCAGATGCCGTTGGATAGGTAGAGTGGGTTGCCTTCGGGCAACTCCATGGTGGAATCTATTATAAGTAGCAGGTTGGCCAGCCCATGGAGCAAGAAAGCTAAGTGTCTTTTGGTCAGGAAGATTCCTGGCAGAGTGGGTTGCCCTTAGGCATTAATTGGCAGAAGTAGAGAGACCAAGGAAACTAGATGCAGAGCTTCCTCAGCCTCAAGGGTAGGACCACAGTCTTTATGGGTGAAACCACCATAGCCCCCTACGTTGCAAGAGTCAGATCTTCACCAACTTGGTTCTGGAGTGTGGGGCTGCTCGTTCATGTGGGCAAGTGAGATGGAGCCATAGCCATTGCTCAAGAGTGAGGGGGCAGGGCTGCCATGCCCAAGAGGTAGAGCAATGGGCTGCCATGCCCAATCAGGCCAAGGGGGTGAGGTCACCACTCAGAGAAACTAGGGGACAGGAGCCACCCAATGAAGGACAGCTGTACAGATGCCAAGTTGACAAGGGGTGGAATTGTGGTAGTTAAGGTTGTGTGTCAAGTTGGCTGGGACTGGTTGAGTGGCTGGGCAGCTGGATGTAGTTATTCCCCATAGTGAGATTGGTAGTTAACTCCATGGTGGAATCTATTGGAGCAGCTGAGTAGCTGCTTTAGGGATGTGGTCTGCTTCCAGTATAGAAGAAGTAACGTTGAGGAAGGTCTCTTGAGCTTTTTGGCACACTTGAACCCTGCATGTAGCTGAGTTTTTATTCAGTAGCCTGCCACGCTCTACCGATCTTGAGACTTTCAATGGACTTAAATTAATGGTCTGCTATGTGGTTTGGTAACATCAGAACTGTGCCTTTTTACTTGATGACCTTGGTTTGCCAGCCTCAGCAGCCAGCAGCTACCTGAGTGAAGAGATACCTCTAGCTTCAGTGGGCCAGGAGCAAGAGGCAGAGCTGGAGCCCAAGACTGAAGGACTTTCACCCAGCCCTAGAGCCTGGCACTTTGAACTCGGACTTGCAGCCTCTAAAATTGTAAGAGAATAAACTCCTCTTTGTTCAAGCCATCCCATATATAGTATATTCCTGTCAGAGTGGCACTAGGTAACCAAAACAGTGCTTATGACACTGAGGAATAATGTAGAATCTATGAAACACCACATAACATGGATGAACATGGAGGACATTATGCTGAGTAAAATAAGTTAATCACAGAAGGACGAAAAATTGTATTAGTCCACTATTGTAAAAAGTCAAGGAAATGATTATATAAGGAAGGAAACCTTCTTTGTTGGCTAACTGGGAGGGAAGGGTAGGAGAGAGAAAATTGCTAGATAGGTAAGAGACAAGTATTGGTTTGGGTGAAGGGAAAGGCAATACACCAAACTGAGTGACCAGCACAATAACACTACGGAAAAGGGAGGTGCAGAGAGGTACACAAGAGGTACAGACAAAAAGATAAAATCTTTTACATATACAGTACTGCATTATCAGTGATAACAAACATTAATCTATGGGAAAATAGGTAGGTAGACAGGCTGAATAATCAGGTATGTCTAGGCAAAAGGGAATACACCCTTGACCATATACAAGGTTGGCAGATGATATTTGTACATACACTTTTGTATGTGCTGTAAAAATGTGCATATAAATAGAACAGTGAGCAAAGTTATAATAACTTCTTAACCACAGTCAACCACCCTGATAGAGTGAGTTGTTGGACCTGTGGGCTTAAGACCATGGTCATAGGGCACATCAAGTTCAGTTGGCATACAATACTACACAAAAACAATATTCTACATCCTACTCTGGTGAGTAATGACTGGGGTCTTAAAAGTTTGCAAGTGGCCATCAAGATGCAACAATTGGTCTCTCCTTGTTTAGAGCAAAGAAAAATGAAGAAAACCAAAAACCACAGAAATAATTAGTCCAAAGGACTAGCAGGCCATGCAAACTTCAGCCTACATGACCATGAGACCAGAAGAACTAGATGGTGCCCAGCTACCACTGTCAACCACTGGGGAAGGGATTAGTGCCAGAGATCCTGGATAGAATGGGAGAACAACGTGCAACAAAACTCAAAATCATAAAAAAAAAAAAAAAAAAAAAAAGACCAGGCTTACTGATCTGATAGAGCCTGGTGAAACTGGTGGCATAGTGTGTAAGGCATCTGACTGCTAACCAGAAGCCTGGAGGTTCAAACCCACCAGCCGCTCCTCAGAAGGAAGACTGGGCAGTCGCTATGAGTTGGAACTGACTTGACGGCAGTGAGTTTATAATTTGTTTTGGTTAGTTACCCTTGAGGCCTGGAATTGATCCCACTCCTGTGGCTTCCAGCCAAACAACATACAGACATATAGGGTAAGCAATTACTCCAGCTAGATATACTCCTTAGAACAATCAATCATGGGAGAACAGAAGGGCAGTATGCACACAGGGAAACAGCTCAGGGGACAAGAATGCACAGGAAAGAAGGACACAGGAAAGAAGTAACTGCAAGGAGGAAGAGAGCTGTTACACTGTACATACTGCAGTCAATGTCATGAAACAAAATGTGTATAAACTGCTGTATGGAAAATTCATTTGCTCCATAAACTTTCACCCAAATCACAATAAAAGTTAAAAAT
>NW_006921621.1:303467-333442 GCF_000298275.1 Orycteropus afer afer
AAAAAAAAAAAGGGGGGGGCCTATTAGATTTCCTGTTATTCTGGAAAATGAGGTGCTCAAGTTGTTTTAAACTCAATGTAAAAATCTAAAAGAATATGACTATCTGCACTTAAATTTATGGAGCAGTAAATCCAGTTACACATATAACCTTTACCTACAGTATCTGAAACAGTATCAGAGACACTATAAATTAATTTATAATTAATTTCAAACCCATCAGCCACTCCTCGGAAGGAAGATTGGGCAATCTACTTCCATACAGATACCACCTCGGAAACCTAAGGAGGGGTTCCTATGAGTCAGATCGACTTGATGATATAAATTGTTATTATGTACTGTTAAGTCGGACATGGTTATAAACTAATTAGCAATCTCTATCAGACCAGTAAAGGAGCTTTGGTGGCATAGTGCCTAAGGCATTTGACTGCTAACCAGAAGGTTGGTGGTTCAAACCCGCCACACCACGGAAGGAAGAGTGGGCAATCTACTTCTGTAAAGATTTACTGCCTTGGAAACCCAAAGGGGGTCGCTATGAGTTGGAATCAACTCGATGGCAGTGAGTTTGTTTTTTTTGGTTTTTATCAGACCAGTAAGGTTAAAGGCACACATTTCTATGCCAGACAGCCTGAGACCAAATCCAAGTTTTGTCACTTATTTGGGTGATAATCTGAGGAAACATCAGAAATGGAGTAAGGAAATAAAATAGCAAAGGGAATTATCCGTTGATAATATATACCCTTTACTGGTTTTATTCCCTTTGCCTAAGGCATTTGACTGCTAACCAGAAGGCTGGCGGTTCAAACCCACCAACCACTCCTCTGAAGGAAGACTGGGAATCTACTTCCGTAGAGATACAGCCCCTCCAAGGAAGGGTCGCTGTGAGTCAGGGCCAACTCCATGGCACATAACAACAACAACATCAGCAGAGTTACGTGTGGGGGCAACTGGAGGGCAGTCCTGCTGGGGAACTCTGGAGACAGGGATAGTGGCACCACAGGGGTTGGTGGTAGCTCATGGTATCACACCCCTGTGGGTGGGGCTGGCCACGGAAACCACCCTGGTGACTGGAGCAGCCAGGCCACCCCCTCAGTTTGAGCACCAAGCTGTATGCCTCTACTCCCAACCCCTGCAGCACTTCCCCTCTCCTATTAGCCAAAGAGGAAACCCTCCTCTCACAGCCCAGTGGTAGGCACCTTGGCCCACCCACCCCCACCTGGACCAATAGGTGAAGGAGGGAGACTTACCACACCTGGTGGTGAGTGACACTCCACCACCTTGGCAACCTCTCTCCTGTGGTGCTCCCCTCACTTGCCGCTACAGCCACCACAGACCATGGGGTTATTTTTGTGTCACCCCCTCTGACAGTGTCAGGGGATGGTCCACATGGTTCCCCCCACCCCGTGACCCCTCCATTGATACCAGACAGTAAGTACATAGCACATCTCAGAGTTATCCCAACCAAGAGATAGGACCTCTGTAGGGTCACTATGAGTTGGAATAGACTCTATGGTATAAAACAACAAGAACACATAAGCCTGAAAGATAGATTTTTATGATCCTTAGTTTATAAGTAATGGAACTGAAGATACAAGGCCCAGCAAGAACTTGAACCCAAATTTCCTGTTTTCAAACACCATACTTTTTTCAATTGCTGTTGTTGTTGTCATGTGCCGTCGAGTCAGCCCCGACTCCTAGCGACCCCTCCTTGGGTTTCCGAGGCAGTATCACTACGTAAGTAGGATTGCCCAACCTTCCTTCCGAGGAGTGGCTGGTGGATTTGAACCGCCAGCCTTCTGGTTAGCAGTCAAGTGCTTTAGCCACTATGCTACCAGAGCTCCTTTTTTTTCAATTACAGCAAGCTTAAAAGAATGAAACACTAGTTGCTAATACTAGAAGAATATCCGTGCTACCACCAGACCTACTGGTATGGGGCTGTGGAAGAAAATGAAGCCACCCGTGGAGGGCAGTTGAAGTGGAATCCACAGGGGAAAACTTGGATTCCATTAGAACAAGAAAATAAAGAGACCAGAGACTGGACTGATATTATCATGGATTTTCTTATTTAAAAAATTGTGAAATGGGTGATAGTTTACAGGGCAAATTTTCCACAATGTAACAGCACTCATCCCACTTCCTCTGTTTACTATTTACATTCATCTGTCCTTCCTATCCTTCCTGCCTTCTGAGCTTTATGCAGAAATGCTGCCCTTCTGACTTCGAATGGTTGATTGTTCTAAGGACCTCCCTGGTGCATTGTTCACCTGGAGGCCTGTCTATTGTTTAGCTGAAAACTGAACCACAGAAAGGAGTTCAGTTCCAGGCTTGAAGGGTGTCTAAGGGCTTTAGTCTCAAGGGTTCTACAAGTCTATTAGACCAGTAAGCCTGGTCTTTTGGTATGATTTGAGTTCTGTTCCACATTTCTATCTCACTCTATCCAGGACCTCTTATGGTGATCCCATTTAGAGTGGTCAGCAGTGGTAGCAGGCACCATCTAGTTCTTCTGCTCTTGGGATCATGGAGGCTAAGGTTAAGGGGTTTCATTAGTCCTTTGGACTACTTGTTTCCATGTGTCTTTGATTTTCTTCATTCTTCCTTGCTCCAGAGGGAAAAGAACAATAATTGCAACTTACATGACCACTCACAAACTTTTAAGACCCCAGCCACTACTCTCATAAGTGATTTTCATGGTAATGACCACGAATTCCAAAGAGAACCACAAAGGGTTTTAGAAGTTACAGAGAGAGAAGAAGAAGGGGACAAACAGAATATTCAAAGTCTTATGTAATTGTTTGATTTGCTTCCTTCCATGTAACCCTTTTCCTCTCTCACCCAACTTGAGCCATACTGACCTCTTTAGTGGTTGTGTCCAGTGTCTAGAATGTTCTCCTGCAGATATCCACCTGGCTAGTTCCTTTACCTCCTTCAAGTCCTTACTCAACTCCCACCTTCTCAAAGAGGCCTACCTATCAGATTACTATCAGGACTACCTATCACATATTTAATACCATATCCTGGCTACCCACCCACCCACATCTTAATCCCTGCTTTAATTTTTCTCTTTTCCCAAAGCACTCATCACCTTCCTAAGTGGTTTACTTACTTATTAAGTATAGTGTCTGTCTCTCCTTGCTAGAATATAAGTTCCACAAGGACAGCCATCTTTGTTTGTTTTATTCAATGACATATCCCCAACATCTAGAACAGTGCCTGACCAGTAGTGACTGTTCGATAAATATTTGTTGAATATTGAATGAGTAAATTCATGAACTCACAAAGGCACACTGGATGTGCATGCATCCTGAGCCTTCACAGTAACATAATGCCCCATGCTTCCAAGGAAAAAGAAGCAGCTTCATTTTCTCTATTTCCTGTACTCCACCTCTCATGCATTCCCCACTCTCCTAAGCTCATTTTTTTTTCCAGCACCCAAAGCCCTCTGCATTCTGAAAGTGGTCATTTTCTTCACAATTCATGTTTAAATATTAATGCTTCTGTTTGTCTTGTATAAACCAGTAAAACAAATGGTAACAGTTTCTATAAGTAGACTATCTCCTTTCTCTTTTTGGGGCACAGTAGGTGCCATGAATCATATTTTCCCTTTGGTTGTGCTTGTGAAATGGAAAGCAGGATCTGCAATACGGTCATCATTAGGTCTGGATACTGCCTGTGTCAACACTGTTTACTCTGACATATTTACAGTGCCTGAAAACATTTGTTCAAATTCCAACAGTCAAGGTTAAGAGATAAGGATTCAAATGAAAGAAGAGAAGGGAATCTGGCCTATCTGCCCAATGTCAGGGAAAGGACAGAGTTACAGGCTAAAGTGCAATAAAATTTTACTCCAGAATTGTGATAGTTAAGGTTATGTGTCAACTTGGCCGGGCCTGGTTTTGAGCGGTTGGGGCAACTGGATACAGTTATTCTCCATAATGAGATTGGTAATCAGTCCTATGGTGGAGTCTACTGTGAGCAGCTGAGTAGCTGCCTCAGGGATGTGGTCTGCTTCCAGTATATAAGAAGCAGCTTTGAGAAAGGTCTCCGAGCTTTTTGGCATGTGTCAACCCTGCATGTAGGCGAGTCTTCATTCAACAGCCTGTCATGTTTCCTGCCGATCCTGGGACTCTCCCTGGATTTGAACCAGTGGCCTGGCGTGTTGTTTGATGATCTTGAGACTGTGTTATTTTACTTGTTGACCTTCGGTTTGTCAGCTTCTGCAGCCAGCAGCTAGCTGCCTCAGTTAAGAGATGCCTCCAGCTCCAGTGGGTCAGGAGGAAGAGGAAGAACTGAAGCCCAAGTTCAAGGGGCCTTCTTCACCCAGCCCCTACAGCTATCACTTTAAACTCAGAATTCTAACCTCCTAAATTGTAAGAGAATAAATCATTGTTTGTTAAAGTCATCCACTTGTGGTATGTCTGTTATAGCAGCACTGTTGTTGGTATGTGCCGTCAAGTCAGACCCTACTTATAGCAACCCCTCCTTGGGTTTCCGAGGCAGTATCACTATGGAAGTAGATTGCCCAACCTTCCTTCCAAGGAGTGGCTGGTGGGTTTGAACCGCCAGCCTTCTGATTAGCAGTCAAGTGCCTTAGGCACTACGTTACCAGAGAGAACCAAAACAAAATGAAAGTACTAATAAAAATACCAAATTATCTAAATAATTCTAAAATTTGAGCTGAAAACTATCGATATTGTATTTAAAATTCTGATGCACCCTGATCAGTGTTGTGATGTTAAGTTTAGGATTTGATTTAACTAATAAATAACTAGTTTTGTTTCCTGAAGCCCCAAAGCATAAGCAGTTAATACGTGAAAACCTCCAAAAAAAAAAAACCTCACTGCCGTCAAGTCGTTTCCAACACATAGCGACCCCTCCTTGGGTTTCTGAGGTGGTATCTCTATGGAAGTAGATTGCCCAATCTTCGTTCTGAGGAGTGGCTGGTGAGTTTGAACCACCAGCCTTCTGGTTGGCAGTCAAATACCTTAGGCACTACACCACCAGAGCTCCCTAAGTATGTGAAGAACACAGAAAATATTACATAATGGAGAAAATCCTCAAGAACACTCACTTTCAGCCCTAGAGATAGTAATCTGATGTAGAGTATAGAGGCCAAGAGAAAATGACAAAATACCAAAAAGCTGGAAGAGCTATGTCAGCTGGCTAAAATATGGACTGATTACATAACTAACAAGAAAAGTCATCATGGTTTGTTCTTCAAATGAACCTGTAAGAATAGAGTAGTAGTTCAACATCAAATATTCAGTTTCCTGATCCATTCATCCCTTCATCCATCCACCCATCCATCCAACCACCCATCCATCCATCCATCCCAACTCTTTGAGTGCCTACTAATGGGTCATGGAAATGAGCTTCAAGTCATTGAAAAAGGAAGATGCCACCTCTGGCACAAAGAGTTCCCAGCAAAGTAGGAAAGCTTAGTTGGGGAAAGATTCACTAAAATGCAGCAGGGCTGAGAATCACTGGTTTGTTTGCAATGTCTGGGTCAGAGTGAACGAAAGAAGGAATTCATCAATCAATATTTCTGGGGCACTCATGCTTAGTGACTTCTTTATTTTTACAGAGCCTTTCTGTTTATATATTTATTTTAATTGTTACCTCTCTTTTGGCTAGCTCGTAACTGAAACATTGGCTATGTGCAAGAATCTATGTATTTTTTCTTGATATCTTATTTATTTTAATCCTTTCCATGAAGCAATTATGCTCTTCAACCTTGGTTCTGAATTGCAATAATATTGAACAAGTCAAGAAACTACTGCATGAATTAAATGCCAGTATTATATGTGAGAAAGTTTGCTCAAGGCCATCCACTGACAACTCTGGCAAGAGTATTATTTTTTAACTGTTTCTCCCACTAAGTCTAGAAACAATTATGACAATTTCCATAATGCTGTATTACTCCAGGAATGCATGACACAGTAAATCATTAAAAAGTATTCAGTTTGGCCATATCTACAGAGTAAATAGTCAACCCCAGCAAGAAACTTGTGGGCACACGTGAGAGACATTAAAGTGAAAAGTAAAGTGTTTGACCGAAAATTCTCAATTAAGATGCAAGAAAGTCAGTATGTATCATTCGAGCTGGTTATTTTATTCCTAAAACTGTACTAATTACTTATTTATTATAGAATTTAAAAGCAGGTAAGGAGAGTGTTATAACAATGCTTTACGTAAGATTTTGCCCTTAGTTAAAGTTTCGACTGTCTGGAAAATCCTGAAAAAACAAGAACTTGATTTGTATCACTACATTCAAAATGGATTTATGAGCAAATGCAATGAAGATATGCAATTCAATCCAAATCCCTATCATGAGGGATTCTATCACCCTTGCTGTATGACCTGGTGGATCTCACACCATTTCACTGACTAGCCACTAGCTGCCCTACAGTTCTTCCCATTTCTGGGCTGTGCCAAGTACTAACCCACCTTCCCAATGTACAGCTAATAAAAGAAGTCAAGTTCCTCTACCCCAACTGTTAATGTCACTATTCCATTTGGGGCCTGAAAATTCTTTTCTATTGGGGCACTGCAGGAAGTTTAGCAGCATCTCTGACCTCTACCCACTAGGTGCTAGTAACGCCACTCCCGCAGTAGTGACAAGCAAAAATGTCTCCAGACATTGTCAAATTTCCTCCAAGAGTCACAATTATCCCTAGTTGAGTAGCACTAGTCTAGCTGATTTCAGCTCATCTTTCTGATCTCAATTTATATTGCCCATCCTCTAAAAGGCCTTCCCTGACTATAAAATGATACAACCACTGTGGAAATCAGTATGGCTATTCTTTAAAAAGTTGGAAACAGAAATACCATTTGATCTAGCAATTCCATTACTAGGTATATATCCTAAAGAAGTGAGAGCCAGGACAAGAACAGATATATGCACACTCATGTTCATCGCAGCACTATTCACAATAGCAAAAGATGGAAACAACCTAAGTGCCCACTAACAGAAGAATGGATAACCAAACTATGGTACATCCACAGTGGAATACTATGCAACACTAAAGATAATATAGAATCTGTAACACCATATAATATGGATGAACTTGGAGGACATTATGCTGAGTGAAGTAAGTCAATCACAGTTGGATAAATATTTTATTAGTTCACTATTGTGAAAAGTTAAGGAAACGTTTATACATAAGAGGAAACTTTTTTTGTTGGTTACCAGGGATGAGAGAGGAGGGGAGGGAACACTGCTAGATAGGTAGAGACAAGTGCTGATTTGGGTGAATGGAGGGCAATGTACCAAAAGCGAATGAACAATGTGGTGGCACAGTGAAGTGGAAGACACAGAGACGTACACAAGAGGTACAAACAACAAAGATAAACCCTTTTACATATACAATACTACATCATCAGTGATAACAAACATTACGCTGAATGATCAGCCACAGCCAACCACCCTGAGGGAGCAAGTAGTTGGACCTGTGGGCTTGGGACCATATTTGCAGGGGACATCAAGCTCACCTGGCATAGCATACTACACAAAAACATTGTTCTATATCCTTGTGGTATTTAAGGGTGTGTGTCAACTTGGCTGGGCTTGACTGAGTGGCTGAGCAGCTGGTGGTAGTTATTCCCCATGATGAGACTGGCAGTCAATTCCATGGTATAATCTACTGTGAGCAGCTGAGTAGCTGCCTTAGAGATGTGGTCTGCTTCCTGTACATGAGGAGAAGCCTTGGGAACAGTCTCTACTTTATTGCACACTTGAACCCTGTGTGTAACCAAGTTGTTGTTGAGCAGCTTGCTATGCATGCTCTGCCTATCTTGGGACTTTCAATGGACTTGAATTAATGGCCTGCCATGTGGTTTGGTAATGTTACTTGTTGACCTTGGGTTTGTTAGCCTCAGCAGCCAGCAGCTGAGTGAAGAAAAGCCTCCAGCTTCAGTGGGCTGGGAGCAAGAGGCAGAGCTGAAGCTCAAAGTTGAGGGGCTTTTACCCAGCCCCTAGAGCCTGGCACTTTGAACTTGGACTAAAAGCCTCCAGATTGTACGAATAAACTCTTGTTTGTTAAAGCCATCCCATCTATGGTATATTCTTGTCAGAGTGGCACTAGGTAACCAAAACAATCCTATTCTGGTAATGACTGGGGTCTTAAAAAGCTTGCAAGTGCCCATCTAGATGCAACAGTGGGTCTCTCCTTGTCCAGAGCAAAGAAGAATAAAGAAAACCAAAGATATGGAAACAATTAGTCCAGGGGACTAGTGGACCATGTGAACCTCAGCCTATATGATCATGAGACCAGAAGAACTAGATAGTCCCCAGCTACCACTGTCAACCACTTGAAAAGGGATCAGTGCCAGAGATCCTAGACAGAGTAGAACAATGTAGAACAAAACTCAAAATCATACAAAAGACCAGGTTTAGCCTGGTGAGGCTCCCAAGACCGTGGCCCCTAGTTGCCCTTCAGATCTGGAATTGAACCCACTCCTGTGGCTTCCAGCCAAACAACAGACAAGCATATAGGGAGAACATTTACATCAGGTAGATACACTCCTTAAAATGATTAATCATGGGAGAATGGAAGGGCAGTATTTGCACAGAGATAGTTCAGGGGGCAGGAATGCATAGGAAAGAAGGACAAAGGGAAGAGGTAACTACAGGGAGAAAGTGAGAAGAGAGCTGTTACACTGTAGGGAATTGCAGTAACTGTCATGAAATAAAATGTGCATAAAATGCTGTATAGAAATGAATTTGCTCTGTAAACTTTAACCCAAACCACAATGGGGAGGGGGGAAAAAAAAAAAAAAGGCCTTCTCTGGTCACCTAATCTAAAGTAAATCCCCCTGTTATTTTCTCTCACATCACCCCACTCCCTTCCTTGATAGACATTTGCACAATTTATAAACTGTGGGATTTAAAACTAACTTTACCTAAAAATTCTGGTCTTTGCCTTTGGTTCCGGAGAGAAAGCCTCTAAACCTTGGAATTTCTCCAGTGATTGAAGTGTCTTTGATGAGAGCTCCAGATCACATCTATCTAACAAGTTATGCTAGTGAGGTGACTCTTGGTAGAGGCTTGTCAGGCCAGAAACATCCACTCTATGATATTAATCATGTGATCTAAGCCTACCTCAAGGAAGGGTGGATAGAGGTTGAGTTCAGCAACATGGGCCTTGATTCAATCCATTATGTCTGCATGTTGTTGTTGTTGTTATTTGCCATCGAGTCGGACCCGACTCATAGCGACCCCTCCTTGGGTTTCCGAGGCAGTATCACTATGGAAGTAGGAATGCCCAACCTTCCTTCCGAGGAGTGGCTGGTGGGTTTGAACCGCCAGCCTTCTGGTTAGCAGTCAAGTGCCTTAGGCGCTATGCTACCAGAGCTCCTTATGTCTGCATAACG
Organism: Orycteropus afer afer; assembly: GCF_000298275.1. Classification (NCBI taxonomy): domain Eukaryota; kingdom Metazoa; phylum Chordata; class Mammalia; order Tubulidentata; family Orycteropodidae; genus Orycteropus; species Orycteropus afer. Next base: position 312,834 of record NW_006921621.1, read on the forward strand.
AGTCCCTAATACAACTCTGGACATAGAAGTTCCATGTGCTTCCTGGTTGGTGAAAGACATTGCTACTTGGGAGGGACATGGAATCTCCACACTGTGAACCCTCCCAGGCCTTGCCCTATGCATGTATTCATTTATATCCTTTTTGCTATAATAAAACCGTAATCATTATATACAGCACTTTCCTGAGTTCTCTGAGTTCTAGTGAAACACTGAATCCAAAGGACAAACGGAAACCAGAAGGTCACACTGAGGGAGGCCTAGGGACTTCTAGGGTTACACCTAGCATCCTGAGAAGTGAGTAGAGGAAACCCCAAATTTGTAACCAGCAAGGCAAAAGTGAAGTTGTGGGGATTCCTGAGCCTGCAGCTGGCATCTGAGATCTTGAGTAGACATGGCAGTCTGGAAGACTATGCCCTTTTATTTGTGAGATCTGGCCTAGCTCTGGTGGTTAGACTCAGAGGAAGAAATACTGTACATGCAGTTGGTGTCAGAACAGAATAAAATTGCACTGATCCTTTTTACATGCCTGTTGTCTGTTTTACTTGTTACTATCACATAGTGCTGGAAGATCAACGAGGGCTGGGATGTGTGTATTTCATTTCCTATCATACACCTAGCTCCTAGCACAACGTCTGACACAAAAAAGATATTCATTAAAATTTGATAAATGAGTGAATGAATAAAAATATTATACTAAAATTTCAAAGGATTGTGAAATTAGATTCATTCTTTACCCAAAGTTCCAAGATAGACTCAATCAATGCAGGACTAGAAATCTATATTCAAGAATGCATGATTGAGTAAGCATTTTTTGGTTATATTTTTGTTGGCAGAGGCCATTGAGTTGGTTTTGAGTCACAGTGACCCTATGTACAACAGGTAGAAACACTGACTGATCCTGCATCATCCTCACAATCACTGGCTGTTTGAGCTCACTGTTGCAGGCACTGTGTCAATCCACCTCGTTGAGGGTTTCCTTTTTTTCTCTGACCCTTTTTTGGTTAAAGATTGGTTAAATGCCCCTTAGGAAAGGAGCATTGTGTATAAAATTAAGCAGTTTTTATACTCTGAACTCAGAAAGACCTGGATCCATAGCAAAGTTCTGACATCAAACTGAGTTAATAACTTAACTTTATTGACCAATAGTTGCCTGCCCTATAAAGTAGGAATAATAATACCTGCTTAAAGCAAATTTTGGTAAAGAGTAGGGATATTGTTTTTACAGTATTGGTCATATAGCAGTTGCTCAATAAATAGCAAGTGTCATTATTTTTCTTAATAATCCTAACAATAACAACTTATCCTATCAATCCTCAGCCTTGCCAACCCTAATCAGCTGTAGCCACTCAGGCCTCCGATTGACAAGCTCAGTCCCAACAGCCAAGTCAAGACTATTACAGACCCTGCCAAGTGTGCAGGCTTTATAGTCAATCTCATTTCCCCTACCTTGGGCCCAACTGAGACTTGAGCCCAACAAGTAGCAGTCTGTTTCTTACCCCAACCATTTTACTCAGTCTTTGAGACTTAGCTTTTGCCAAAATTTCGTGGTTTGCACACTAGTTATCTAGTTACTAGGACAACGTTGTCCCTGAGCCCCACTCATTTTATTGGGCTCAAACACTCTCCTAATTATATCTAGCTCTCCCTCTATACCCAAAATCAGAGTTGACCCAATAACAACAGACCAACCCAAACGACAGTGACAATTCTGTTACACCAAGGCTAAGTAGAAACTCTAACAATGGCTTCTTATCCACTAATCAGACCAAATGCTGGCCTGATTTGAGTCAGAATTTCCCTCTGGAGAATAAGATATTAACTGCTGATGGTAACTCCAAGTCTTAGCAGGTCTAACAAGGAGCTCTGGTGGTACAGTAGCTAAGGCATTCAGCTGCTACCCAAAAGGTCTGTGATTTAAGCCCACCAGCTGCTTCACAGGAGAAAGATAAGACAGTCATCTTACTTTTCCATAAAGAAACTCTAAGGGCAGTTCTACCTTGCCCTATAGGGTCACTAGGAATTGGAATTGTCTCAATGGCACTTGTTGTTTTTTTTTTGGTTTAGTGGTTCTAACATTAACTCTTTGAGCAAACTCTTCCTGGTACTTAATTTCACTAAGGTGAGTCTGACATAAGCTAGTAAAAATTTAAACCCTTTTCTGATTGAGCAACACGTTAATGCCAGTCAAAAGATCCTGTTGACACGTTTAGCTTACTAGGCTAGAGAGCAAAGAAAAGGAATCATTGACACTGGCTTCTAGATTTAACCTTCTTACTTCTGCAGCTCCAGGAACAGGTATACTTTTTTGTAAAGGACAGATAGCAAATATTTTGGCTTTGTGAATCTCTTCTCCTCCTTCTTCTCCTATTTTGTCCTAAACCCGTTAAAAATATAAAAATTATCCTTAGCTTCTGGGCTATATAATAATAGCATATGTTATCCTCTGCTCCAAACCAACAACCCACAATTATCTGAGTAATGGCCTTCAAACTGACAATTCATGTCAAAGTGTTTTTTTTTTAATTTGGGACATGGTGCTCATTGGTAAAATCTGAATTATCCTTGGATAAGCAATTCAGCACTTAAGAAAAGTCATTTAAAACAAATAAACAAACAACTCACTGCCATCAAGTCAATTCCGGCTCACAGTGACCCTCATTGGGTTTCCAAAGCTGTAAATCTTTATGGAAGAAGACTGCCCCATCTTTCTTTCATGGAGTGGCTGGTGAGTCAAACCACCAACCTTTTGGTTAGTAGCCAATACCTTAACCACTACATCACCAGAACACCTTTATGAAAAGTCATAACATTTACTGGCAATGCCTTGAACTTACATTTAGATTTGTGCATGGAAGTTATATCCCAATAAAAATGTTTAAAAATATTATTAGCGTGTATTTACTTATTTAACCTTTATCTGTGTCTGTCTTGTTTACCTTCTTCTTTCAAGAACCATGTACAGCACAGAGTAGGCATTCAATAAATGTGTGTTATAGAGAAAAGAAGAGAGAGACAGAAAGAAAAATGGTGGTGGAATTAAGGGAGAAGGAATACATTATTTTATTATTATTATTATTGTGATTTGGGTGAAAGTTTACAGAGAAAATTCACTTTCCATACAGCAGTTCACATACACTTTGTCTCATGACATTGACTACAATTTATCACAATTCAACAGCTCCCTTCCCACCTCCTCCCCATAGTTACCTCTTCCCTGTGTCCATCCCTCCATGCACTCCTGCCCCTTGAGCTGTCTCCCTGTACATACACAGCCCTTCTATTCTCCCATGATTGTTCTCTCCAAGGAATGTATCTACCTAGTGTAAATATTCACCTTATATGCCTGTCTTTTGTTGGGCTGGAAGCCACAGGAGTGGGTTCAATTCCAGACCTGAAAGACAGCTAGGGGCCATAGTCTCTGGGGTTCCATCAGGCTCTATCAGACCAGCAAAACTGATCCCTTTTTCTTTATTTATTTTCAAATGATTTTGAGTTTTGTTCAACATTGTTCTCCCACTCTATCCAGGATCTCCTACATAGATCCCCCTCTGAGTGGTTGACAGTGGTAGCTGGGCACCATCTAGTTCTTCTGGTCTCATAGTCGTATAGGCTGAGGATTGCATTATGTACCAGTCACTTGGACTAACTGTTTCCATGCATCTTTGGTTTCTTCATTCTTCTTTGCTCTGGACGAAGACAGACCCACTGTTGCATCTAGATGGCCGCTTGCAAGCTTTTAAGATCCCAGATGCTACATACCAAAGTAGGATGTGGAACAATGTTTTGTGTAGTATGTTATGCCAATTGAGTTTAATGACCCCTGCGACTTTGGTCCCAAGTCCAGAGGTCCAATCACTCGCTTCCTCTGGGTAGCTGGCTGTGGCCAAGAAGTGACTACAACCTTGTCCCTTGTCAAGTCTGCTACATGCCTGGGAATTCTTACAGAACATACCAACACACTTGTAGAAACATTGTCTGCCAATCCTATATATGGTCTTGGGCACACTTCCCCCTGCATAAACATACCTAATAGTTCACCCTGTCCACTCATCTATCCACATATCCATGTTTGCCTTCACTGACAACGCAGTACTGTATGTGCATAAGGGTTCATCTTTGTTGTCTGTACCTCCTATGTACCTCTCTATGTCTTTCTCTTCTTCAATACCACTATGTTGATCACTCACATTTGGTACACTGCCCTTCTCTTCACCCAAATCAATACTTGTCTCTACCTATCTAACAGTGTTCCCTACCCTACCCTCCCACTCCTGGTAATCAACAAAGGAAATTTCCTTCTGTATATAAACCTTTCCTTGACTTTTTACAATAACGGACTAATACAATATTTGTCCTTTTGTGACTGACTTATTTCACTCAGCATAATGTCCTCCAAGTTCATCCAGGTTATGCAGTGTTTTGCAGATTCTAGGTTATTCTTTAGGGTTGCATAGTATTCCATTGTGTGTATGTACAATAGTTTGGTTATCCATTCTTCAGTTGATGGATACCTAGGTTGTTTCCATCTTCTGCCTATTGTAAATAGTGCTGCAATGAGTATGGGTGTGCATATATCTGTTCTTGTCATGGCTCTCACTTCTTTGTATATACCTAGGATATATACCTAGTAATGGAATGGCTGGGTCAAATGGTATTTCTAATTCCAACTTTTTAAGGAATTGCCATACTGCTTTCCACAGTGGTTCTATCATTTTACAGTTCCACCCAGAGTGTATGAGATTCCCAATCTCTCCACATCCTCACCACCATTTGTTATTTTCTGTCTTGTTGAACTTTGCTACTAGTGCTGGGGCAAGATGATATCTCATTGGTGTTTTGATTTGTATCTCTCTAATGGCTAAATAATGTGAGCATTTCTTCATATGTTTATTGACCACCTGAATATCCTCTTTGGTGAAGTGTCTATTCATGTCTTCTGCCCATTTTTTAATTGGATTATCTGTCTTTTTGTAGGAATAACATTATTGAACACAGTAACCTAGAGCTATAAACTAAAATGAGTCATAACTGAACAGCCAACTTTCTTGATAAATACCTGTTAAGTAATCAAAGCACCTCTAGAAGTCTAGTTTCAACAAAAAAAATCATTCTGCAAGAATCACATATTATTGTATCTGTGGTTGCACAGATTCTTGGAAATCATCTAGTGCAGCATGACACAGGAATCCTACAGGTATATCAGGAATGTAACTTTGGAAGTTATGACCAACTAGTCTGCAAAACCAGGAGAAAGTTCTAACATTAAATTTGATACCATTTTGATATGTATGACAGCTCTATGAAGTTCCATAAAGTCAAAAGTTCTTCAGGGTTGTATGTAAAACACATTTATCTACATACTCTATGATGAATTATAGATTGGCTGCTGTGACCCATAAGATTATTCCTTAAAAATTTATTTATTCTTTTGTTGTTGTTGAGAATATATAAAGCAAAACATATACCAACAAAATGGTGTCTGATCTAGGGACCCACCACTCGTCTGTCAATTTGTCATGCTGTAGTGACTTGCATGTTGCTGTGAGGCTGGAGGCTATGCCAACAGTGTTTCAAATACCAGCATGGTCGCTCATGGTAGACAGGTTTCAGCAGAGCTTCTAGACTAAGACAGACATGGAAGAAGGAAGGGGCCATCCACTTCTCAAAATCGTGGCCAGTGAAAACCTTTAGAATAGCAGTGAAACACTGTCTGATATATTACTGGAAAACATTATGAAAAGCCCTGAAACATTGTCTGATATAGTGCCAGAAGATGAGCCCCTCAGGTGGGAAGGTACTCAAAATATGACTGAGGAATAGCTGTCTCCTCAAAGCAGAGTCAACCTTAATGACATAGATGGAGCAAAGCTTTCGGAATCTCCATTTGCTGATTGGCCAAAATTCAAAATGGGAAGAAACAGCTGCAAACATCCACTAATAATCAGAATATGGAATATATGAAGCATGAATGCAGGAAAATTGGAAACTGTCAAAAATGGTAGTGAAGGAAGAAGTCAAAGCTGCACTGAAAAAACTGGTGAAAAACAAGGCTCCAGGAATTGATGGAATACCCAATGAGATGTTTCAGCAAACAGATGCTGTGCTGGAGGCACTTACTCGTCTATTCCAAGAAATTTGGGAGACCAGTACCTGGCCAACTGACTGCAAGAGATCCATATTTGTATTCTTTACAAAGAAAGGTGATCCCACAGAATGTGAAAATTATTGAACAATATCATTAATATCACATGCAAGTAAAATTTTACTGAAGATAATTAAAAAAATGGTTGCACCAGTATATTGACAGGGAACCTCCAGAAATGCAAGCTGAATTTAGAAGAGGATGTGGAATGAGAGATATCATTGCTGATGTCAGATGGATCCTGGCCAAAAGCAAAGAATGCCAGAAAGATGTTTACTTGTGTTTTATTGACTATGCAAAAGCATTCGATTGTGTGGATCATAACAAATCATAGATAACACTGAGAGGGATGGGAATTCCCTAACACTGAATTGTGCTCATGAGGAAACTGTACATAGACCAGAAGGCTGTCATTCAAACAGAACAAGGGGATATTGCATGGTTTAAAATCAGGAAGAGTGTGCATCAGGGTTGCATGCTTTCACCACACTTATTTAATCTGTATGCCAGTCTAATAGTCCTTGAAGCTGGACTGTATGAAGAAGAATGCAGCATCAGTACTGGAGGAAGACTCATTAACGACCTGCAGTTTGCAGATGACACAACCTTGCTTGCTCAAAGTGAAGATGACTTGAAGTACTTACTAATGAAGATGAAAGACTACAGTCTGCAGTATGAATTACACCTCAACATAAAACAAAAATCCTCACAATTGGACCAATAAGCAGCATCATGATAAATGGAAAAAAGATTGAAGTTGTCAAAGATTTCATATTACTTGGATCCACAATCAACATCTATGGAAGCCACAATCAAGAATCAGACATCATATTGCACTGGGTAAATCTGCTGCAAAAGACCTCTTTAAAGTGCTGAAAATTCTCTGCACACACTAAGGTGTGCCTCACCTCATACACACGTGAAAACTAGACAATGAATAAGGAAGACCAAGGAAGAGTTCATGCTTTTGAGTTTTGATGTTGGAGAAGAATAATGAAAGTACCATGGATTGCCAGGGAACTAACAAATCTGTCCTGGAAGAAGTACAGGTGGTATGCTACTTAGACTTTGTCTCCCCTACTTTGGCCATGTTGTCAGAAGGGACCATTCTCTGGAGAAGGATGTCGTGTTTGGTAAAGTGGAAGGTCAATGAAAGAGGAGAAGGCCTTTAATGAGATGGATTGACACGGTGGCTACAACGATGGGGTCAGGTATAGCAAGGATTGTGAGGATGGCGCAGGACCAGGCAGTTTTTTGTTCTATTTTATATAGGGTCACTATGAGTCAGTGATAACTGCCTCGGAAACCCAAGGAGGGGTCGCTATGAGTCGGGGCCGACTCAACGGCAAATAACAACAACAACAACAACGAGTCAGAGCTGACTCAACGGCATCTCACAACAATCTAGGGACATTATTACATTCTTCAAACTGTGCAACCATTCTCACCCTCCTTGTCTGAGTTGTTCCTCCCCCATTAACATAAATTCATGGCCGCCTAAGTTTCCTATCTAGTCTCTATAGTTGCTGTTGTCAGTTCAATCCTACACAAATAGATATTAAAAAAGCTCAATGCTCAAGACATTCTTGACTAATTAGATCTAGACAAGCAGATCATCAGGGTTGTCTTCTGAAGCATCTCTAGGTGAACTGCCAACTTGTCGGCTAGCGGCTGTGCATTTAACTGTTTGTACCACACCATGACTCCTAATCAATGCTATTACATTGAGATTAAAAAATATGTGCAAATTTAATGTTTTCTGTATTGGAATGTTTAGGGAAATTAATTCTATCAGACTGTTAATCTTCTAGTTAAAATTTTAATGCTACTGAGTAATTAATATAACCCACTGCCATCCATATTACTTGAATCACCAGTCGATTCCAACCCACAGAGACCCTCATTGGGTTTCCAAGGCAGTAAATCTCCATGGAAGTAGATTGCCCAGTCTTTCCTCCACAGAGTGGCTAGTGGGCTTGAACCACCAACCTTCTGGTTAGAAGTCAGATGCCTTAGGCATTATGCTACTAGAGCTCTGAGTAAATCCATTAAGTTTGTAGACTAGTACTGGAACACTTATGAGAATTCTAAGCTTACGCCATTTATAAATTCAATGTATTGGATTTATGAAAATTATTTAAGTACTTTGGAAGGTTTATTAGCTAACTTTGTGTGTGTGTGTGTGTGTGTGTGTGATTTGGGTAAAAATTTAAAGAACAAATTCACTTTCCATACAGCAGTTCACATACACTTTGTCTCATGACATTGACCACAATTTACCACAATGCAACATCTCCCCTCCTACTTCCTCCCGATAGTTACCTCATCCCTGTGTCCATCCCTCCATGCACTCCTGCCCTCTGAGCTGTCTCCTTGTGCATAAGCAGCCCTTCTTTCTCCCATGATTGTTCTCTCCAAGGAACGTATCTACCTGAGGTAAATGTTCAACTCATATGCCTGTCTTCTGTTCGGCTGGAAACCACAGGTGTGGGTTCAATTCCAGACCTGAAGGGCAGCCATAGTCTCAGTGGTTCCACCAGGCTCTATCGGACCAGCAAACCTGGTCCTCGCCTCCTTTTTTTTTCTCCAAATGATTTTGAGTTTTGTTCCACATTGTTCTCCCTCTTTATCCAGGATCTCCTACATAGATCCCCTTCCAAGTGGTTGACAGTAGTAGCTGGGCACCATCTAGTTCTTCTGGTCTCATAGTTGCATAGGCTGCAGATCAGATGGTGTACCAGTTTCTAGGGCTAATTATTTCCATGAACAATTATTTTCTTCATTCTTCTTTGCTCTAGATGAGGAAAGACCCATCGTTGCATCTAGATGGCAGCTTGCAAGCTTTTAAGATCCTAGTCACTACTCGCCTAAGTAGGAGGTGGAACAATGTTTTGTGTAGTATGTTATGCCAATTGAGCTTGATGTCCTCTGTGACTACGGTCCCAAGCACACAGGTTCTACTACTCAGTCCCTCTTGGTAGCTGGCTGTGACCAAGCAGTGACTACAACCTTGCTCCTTATCAGCTCTACTATACACCTGGGAATTCAGATTATACACACAAATTTATAGGACCATTGTCTGCTAACCCTATACATGTTCTTGGGTACACTCCCCGCTTCATAGACATACCTAATAGTTCAGCCTGTCCACCCATTTATCCACCCGTATACCCATGTCTGCATTCACTGACAACCCCATACTATATGTGCAAAAGGGTTCATCTTTGTTGTCTGTACCTCCCACATACCTCTCTATGTCTTTATCTTCCTCAATGCCATTATATTGAACACTCATATTTGATACATTGCCCTTCTGTTCACACAAATCAATACTTATCTCTATCTATCTAACAGTGTTCCCTCTCCTCCCCTCCCACCTCTGGTAACCAACAAAGAAAATGTCCTTCCATAGATAAACATATCCTTGACTTTTACAATAACAGACTAATACAATATTTGTCCTTTTGTGATTGACTTATTTCACTCAGCATAATGTCCTCCAAGTTCATCCACGTTATGCGGTGTTTTGCAGATTCTACATTATTCTTTAGGGTTGCATAGTAGCCAACTATTTTTTAAAAGTAAAGAACCAAAATATATTAAATATTTATAAATATAAAGATAAATATTAGGAACTAAAATATACTAAATATTTATAAATGTTTAAAGACGTTTCATTAACTAATTTATAAATAGAATCAAATATTACGCAAAGGCTTTCAAAAATGATTGCAAAATCTTGCTTGGTTTATAAATGAAATAATATTTGTAAGTTGAACTTTAAAGCCTGAGGAAAAAACATGCTTTTGAATCTATAATTTTAATAAATTGACTATTAACTTTTAAAGTCTACACAAATCTCTCAGTAGTTTTCTCTGCACTTAAAACATCCCATATGTTCACTAAAAAATATACATTTAACATCTTCATCACCACTCATAGTTCCTTCGGTGGTTCCTCTTTTGACGTGATTGGCATAAACCTTAGAATTTCAATTACCTCTTCTAGAGAGTAATTTATCACTGTACCTATGGGTTACTTACTACAGATTGATCATTATTGATTTGACATCCAAGAACCAAAAACCAAAATGGTCCATCGAGTCAGATCCGACTCATAGCGACCCTTCCTTGGGTTTCCAAGGCAATGTCACTACAGAAGTAGATTGCCCAGTCTTCCTTCCAAGGAGTAGCTGGTCCTAGTAATTTAAAATCACTGATTTTCTAGTACAATAACATAAGCTATAAAATCAAGATAAATTGTAAAATAACTGAAAATTTGAGAAAACAACCCAAATTAATTTGCTAATTTATCGCTTCTTTGTGTCATAAAAAGTTAGCATATAAGTTGAAACATGAACCAATCAGTATAATATATGTAGTCTTCTATAACACATATCCTGCCTCTAATTATCTTAAAATTAAATTTAGGGACCGTTAGCAGAAATACTCCACCTGGCCTAACCTGACAATGGGTGCAACAATAAAATAAGAACTAAATAGTTATGATACCTACACAGGTTTGAGATCACTTTTTTTTCCCCAATTCTAAAAATATTTTTTTTTAGCACAGGAAAAAAATGCTATTGCTTTGACCCAGTAGTGGCCATTTTAAAAAGACAAAATAAATACATGCTGTTGTAATAGCTGTGAACATTTTTTATAACTATAGAAGGTCATGCTAGTCATGAAATCTTTTTTAAAAAATAAAATTAATATACCTGAATGGAAAACTTGTCTCCAATTGCAAAGTAGGATAGCCTAATCAACAAAAAAAAGAAAAAACAGATGTCAGATATTTAATTACAATATCTTTACACCATTTCTTCTATGACCATACCTTCCCTTAATGTTATTCAGGGTTTCTCTGCTAAGTCATAATTTATATGATTCAATTCAGTCATTAAAAAAAAAAAAAAAAGAACGAATAAAGAGAAATGTCTGTCTTTGGCTGTCTTCAGAGTAATTGGTACTAGATTTGCCCTCCTTTCATAAACACTATAAAATTAGACCAAAAAAAATTAAGGCATTTATTTTCAGACACTGACATCACACAGCTGGACTCAGAGTTCTGAGGGAACAGAAAGCCATGAAGTAAGCCTCACAATCGCCCCAGGTTTTGCCAAGGGAAACCTTCTAAAACATAGGGCCTGAGAAGTGAGCCCAAGCAGAGTACAGTAGTGTTGCTTGAGCTGAAAAGGCAAAGATTTAAGACCGAGCCACTAAAGGTCTGGAATTTTCAGGGCATGGTACCGGAGAATAGGGAGCTGCAAAGAGTCGTTCCTAGAAGTCTGTGTAGGAGTTTCCCATAGATCCTTGGCTGAGAGCATAGCTGCACATGTATGGGGCAAAACTCTGCAAGGCCTAGCAGAGAAAGGCTGCTGCAAGTATAACTAATGAGAATAGGTACCAAAGGTAGATTGGTGCTGGGAGGCTTTATAATTCCAGTTCAGCTAGAGTGGGGAAACCTTGCCGGGAACCATGAGAACTAGCTCAGACCCTAGAAAGACCTTAGGGATAGGAGGAATATAACTATAGGAGTGATAGGAGGAAGGATTATGCTCTCAAGTATGGGACATGCCTTAGCTCAGAAGTCAGCAAGCATCTTCTTACAAGACCAGATAGTAAATATTTTAGATATTTAAATGGTGTAAAGACAGCAAGTCACAGAGGACTTTTCACAACTACTCAACCCTGCCATTGTAACATGAAATTAGCCACCAAAAAAAAAAAAAAAAAAACACCTCACTGCCATTGAGTTGATTCCAACTTCTAGTGACCTTTATTGGGTTTCCAAGGCTATAAATCTTTATGGAAGCAGACTGCCTCATGTTTGTTTCATGGAGTGCCTGGTGGTCCGAACCAACGACCTTTTGGTTAGCAGCCAAATGCCTTAACCACTACAACACCAGACCTCATTGAAATTAGCCACAAACAATACATAAATCAACAAGCCTAGCTGTGTTCCTATAAAACTTTATTTACAGACTCCAGGATGACCTGTTAGAATTGGTAAGCAGAGACTTCAGAAGAGTTATGGCATATATCTTTAATGACTTAACAGAAAAGATAAACATAGTTACCAAATGTATGGGGGACCTCAGTATAAAAACTGAATCTATAAAAAAAAACTTAATGGAAATTTTGTAATTGATAATTTCATTACTTGAAATAAAAAAAATCATTAGATACACTTAAAAGAAGATTAGATATTGAAGAAGAAAATTCAATAAGCCTGAAGATACACTGAAAAATATTATCTAACCTAAAGTACAAGAGAAAAACAATATTGTAATGAATAAAGCCTTAGTGACTTATGAGAAAATACCAAGTAGTTCAACATATGTGTAATGGGAGAACCAGAAGGTACCAGAAAACAAAGGGAAGAAAGCAGGAAAAAATATTTGCATGAAAAATTGATAAAATTTTACCAAATTTGTTTTTTAAAAAAGCCAGTTTACAGATTCAAGAAGCTAAGTGAAGTCCATGCAGGATAAACACAAAGAAAAGCATACATATACATATCATAGTCAAAACACAGGTAATCAAAGGTGAGAAGATGTCAGAGAAAAAGGCACATTACATGCAGGGGAACAACCATACAAATTCAAACTGACTGCTCAGCAAAAATAATGGCAGTAAGAAGTCAGTGAAATTAATCTTTAAAATGCTATAAGAAAAAATATATATCAACCCAAATATTCCATATCCAGCGAAACTGTCAAAAAATAGTAATAATATAAAGACACTGTCAGATAAATGAAAGTTTAAAGAATTTGTTGCTAGCACTGTACTATAAGAAATGTAAAACAATTCTTCAGACTGAAAGAAAAATGATAGTAAATGAAATCTCAGATGTATAGGAAAGAATTATGAGCACAAAAAGCCATATATATAAATATTTGGGTAAATAAAAAAGACTACCTTTTTGACAGTTCCTGTTGTTGTTGTTGTTGTTAGGTGCCATCGAGTCGTTTCTGACTCATAGGGACCCCATGCACAGCAGAACGAAACACTACCCAATCCCGCGCCAGCTCCACGATCCCTACTATACTTGAGCCCATCATCGCAGCCACCGTGTCAATCTATCTTGTTGAAGGCCTCCCCCTCTTTCGTCGACCCTCCACCCCACCAAGCATGACATCCTTCTCCAAGGAATGGTCCCTTCTGACAACATGACCAAAACAGGTGAGACGAAGTCTGGCCATTCTCACTTCCAAGGGGCATTTTGGGTGCACTTCCCGACAGTTGACAGTTCCTAAAAAAGTTAAATGTAGGATTACCATATGACCCAGTAATTTCACTCCTAGGTTTATACTTACTTAAAAGAACTGAAAGCAGCTACTGAAACAGATTTTTGGACACCAAAGTTCATTGCAGCGGTATTTACAATAGCCAAAAAATGGAAACTTTCAAGTACCTGCCCATCAATGGATGAATGGATAAACAAAATATGGTATAAACACGTAATAGAATATTTGGTCATAAAGAGAAATGAAATTCTTATACATGCCACCACATGAATGAACTCTGAAAACATTATGCTCAGTATAGTAAGTCTGACACACAAAAAACCAAATACTGTATGATCCCACTTATATGAAATACTTAGAACATGTAAATCTATAGAAACAAAAGATTACTATTTAATACGGACTGGGGAAAAGAGAATGAGGAGTTATAAAGTAAAATATATGAACAGTAGCATAAAGAAAGGAATAAATTACAGTTTTAGAAGTTCCTTGCATTTTACATGAAGTGGTACAATACTAATTTAAGACAGACTGTCATTAAAAAGAAGGAGCTCTGGTGGGATAGTGGATAAGGCACTTGACTGCTAATTGACCAGTCAGTGGTTCAAACCCACCAGGTGCTCTGCAGTAGACAGGGTGATCTACTTCTGTAAAGATTTACAGCTTTGGAAATCCAGTGGGGGTTGCTATGAGTCAGAAACGACTCGATGGCAGTGAGGTGTGTGTTTTTTGGGGAGGGGGGTCATAAAAAGGAGGCCTGGTGGTGCAGTGCCTAAGGCATTTGACTGCTAACTATTAGGTTGGTGGTTCAAACCACCAGCCACTCTGCGGAAGGAAGAATGGGCAATGTATTTCTGTAAAGATTTACCTCCTCAGAAACCCAATGAGGGTTGCTGTGAATCGGAATCGACTCAATGACAATGGGTTTTGTTTTTTTGTTTTTTGTCACAAAAAGCTAACAGAAGACATAAAATTTAAAAAATAAAAAAAAGGAGGATGCTAAAACATGCAATTAAATAAACAAGAAAAAAATCAGGAAAAGAGGAACAAAGAAACAAAGAACAAATAGAAAACAAATATAAATTGGTAGACCTGAATGCAACCACAATAGTAACTACATAAAATGCCAATGGACTAAACATCCAAATTGAAAGGCAAATTATCAGACTGAATTTTAAAAATAGGCTTTCTATAAAGGATGTGCTTTAAATATAAAAGCACAAATACACTAAAAGAAAAAGACACATCGTGCAAACATATAATGTAAGAAAGTGTATGTGGCTATATTAATAACAGTCAAAGAAGTCTTCAAGACAAAAGGATATAATGATAAGAGCATCGATTTCTCAGAAATACATATTAATCCTAAATGTATATTACCTTTAATATTAGCACTATAAATGCATAAAGTAAAAACGGACAGAACTAAACAGAAAAGAAAACAAATTCACAAAAGATAATTTTCTTTTAAACAGTAATTCCCCCTTCCAGCAATGGACAAAACAAATCAGCCTCATCCACACCTATCACATGACTACTATACCTGTTATTCCTTCTCTTTGAGGCACTTAGTGCAACTGAACATACTCAAAAAGAACTGAAAAAAATATAATCAACTTCAATACACCTTTTCCAAAACAAATTTTTATAAAATGCTCTTTTCTTATTACAACCACTAAATACATAAAAATCTTGGAGGTGCTAATTTGGTTAATTCAATATATGCAACATATTCTTTGTCAACAATAATTCAAAGGCATCAGTTCTTCAGTTTTCCTTACTCACTGTCCAGCTTTCACATGCATATGAGACAACTGAAAATATCATGGCTTAGGTCAGGCACACCTTAATCCTCAAAGTGGTATCTTCTCTCCACAAATGAATAAAAAATTCTAAAGAACATAAAGCATGTTTTGGTATCTTCCTTAAAATTCTTAATAGGGTGAATGGAATAGTTAGGGTCCAATCTGGTTTCTCTAATATATCTCATGACAGGTTTACTCCACTCAATCACTCAGATATTTTCTTTTTGTTTTGAGGTCCTCATGAGTGATTGCAGAAATCTAGCTTTGCTTATTGGAGTTTCCGGGTAATGCAAACAGTTAAATACTCGGTGCCTTCAAAGAAAGGCCTGCCAACCTACTTCTGAAAGGTTACAGCCTTGAAAATACTATGGAGCACAGTTCTACTCTGAAACATATGAGTTCATCAAGAGTCAGTATCAACTCAACAATAACTGGTTTTGTATTATTTTGTTTTGGTTTTAATTAGCTTGCTCACATGCTTTAAGACTGACTTTTTGTCAGCTGATTACCATGAAAAGCTTTGTCCATTATCAGCTGCAAAACCATGGCCATGCCTGTGAATTGCTGAGTTCTGTTTCTACCATTTGAGCTGCTGAATCTGTGGGATCTGAAGTCATGATGTCCTTTCTGCAGATCATCATTTTGCATGCTGTGACTAAATGTGCATACAATTTTAAACCTATTTTAGTTGTGAAGAGCCACTTCCTACTTGGAGTGAATGCCAGAAATAAATTCCCTGCTGACTGTGTTACTATTAAACATTAATCTGCCCTTCTCTTCCCACACTCCTGCCAGTATTTGGTTAGGAGTTGGGACAAGTCTGTTTACTTACTTGATATGAGTTGCCACAAATTGTTCACAGTGATAACAGATAGTAATAATTGGAAACAGAACTACAATCTAGGTTTCTCTAATTATACATAGGCTATTTATTCAATTCTACTTGTTGGTAAGTAAGGTACCTCATTATAATTCCAGTTTTCCAAAAGTTTTAAGTTTAAAAGATAATTTTCTTTTAACTATCTTTAGGTATATTTTTACAGCTTAATATGGAAAAGGAACTAACCAAAACAATCACATTAATACAATTTTATCAATATAGAAACTAAGAGGAAAACTAACATTTATTGAGCAACTACTACTAGACAGACTCTGTACATATTTTACTACACTTAATCCTCCCTGCACTGTACTGTATTGAGCACATTTGTAGCAAAAGATCTCTTTAGAGTTTTAAAGCAAAGATATCACTTCGATGATGAAGGTGCTCCTGACCCAAGTCATAGTCTTTTCAATTACTTCATATGGATGTAAAAGCTGGACAAGGAAAAAAGAAGACAGAAGAAGAATTGATGCATTTGAACTGTGGTGTTGGCAAAGAATACTGAATATACCATGGACTACTGGGAGAATAAATTACTCTTAGAGAGAACAAAACAAAACCAAAATGTTCCTTAGAAGTGAGGATGGAGAAACTTCACCTTGCTTACTTAGACACATCATCAGTAAAGCTCAATTACCAGAAAAGGATATCATGTTTGGTAAAATAGTCTGTGAAAATGAAGGAAATCCTCAATGAGATGGATTGATATGTTAGCCACAAGAATGAGTTTAAACGTACCAATGATCATGAAGATGGCACAGGACTGGACAATGTTTTGTTCTGTTATGCATAAGGTTGCTGTAAGTCAGAGCCAACTCAACAGCAACTAACAACAACAACACTGGAGAGGGTATCCCTGGGTGATGCAAATGACTAATGTGCAAGACTGTTAACTTTAAGGTGGGAAGTTCTGATGAGTCAGAGTCAACTTGATGGCAATTGGTACACTGGGGGTTGTTTATTATTGGGTGGAAACTGAGGCTTAGAGAGATCAAGTAATAAAAGCACATAATAAAATTAGGAATGCTATTCACATTTATCTGACTCAGAAGATCATATTATTTCCAGCGCATGTTAGCTTTTAAAGAAATGTCCATTTTCACAAAGCTAGTAATAATGGTAACACTTGATATTTTCATGTTCCCTTAATATTCACCCAACAAGTTCACATATCATGCATCCTTTAGTAGGAGTATCAGACTTTAAGATTTTTACCTTAAACAAGTCCACAACTCTATGTGCAAAGAGCCTTCCATTTCACCACTCAGAAAATCAGACTTACAAGTAAAATTCTATACTCAAAACCTACTTTGCCACCATTTTACAATCTGGCTTGTAAATAAATTCCGATGTAAAGAATTTTTACAAGGTTTTTAGGGTTGAGATCACTAGCAAGTTACAACCATTTCTTTATATAGTTCACGAATAATTTTACTGCTTAATAGAAGTTTAGTTGGCAGAAGGCAGGAAGCGGCAAGAAAGAAAGATGAATGAGAATAGGGAACCCAGGGAGACAGTGGGAAGAGAGATATTATATTGAGGGGATTGCAACCAATGTCATGAAACAAAATGTGTATAAATTGTTGAATGGAAAACTAATCTGCTCTGGTAAAGTTTCATCTAAACTACAATTTAAAAAAGAAGAAGTATATTTGGGATATTTATTACCCAAAGCAAAAGCAATTTTTAAAACCCTGAAAGATAAAAGGGATTCCAAAAATTGATTCTTCCTAATACCACTCAAAATGGAACTTAAAATTAGAATTATGAATCATCAATATTGAAATCTTGTCTGGTTTGCCCGCAAGAAAGAGTTGCAAAGGTGAAGTTCAATGAAGCAACAATTATCTTGCTTCCCTTTTTCCTTCTGCTGTGGAGATTTGCTTTCAGTATTTAAAGTATATTTTCAGATTTCAGGACAGTGAGAGAAAGTGAAATCTTCAGTTATAACAACCCAAATAAACACCTCCAGGCCTTAAGAACAGAGAAGTCGGTCTATAGACAATATCCAAAGCTGCTCTTCTCTCTTACAACTTTCTCAATTACTTCAGGTTACATTCATTTATTTACCCATCCAAAATATTTACTAAGTACCTACCACAAGCTGGACCCTACATAGGCTCATGAGAGAACAAACATAAAGTTCTAAGGAGAGAGTAATTGGCAGATGTGTGGATCTTTTAGTCCCTTCCCCCTAAGAAAAAGAAGATATAAAAGAAAAAGAAGATGGTGCATCTGGGAAAAGGAAGTGTAGTGTCTCAGCCAACAAAGAGTACTGGTTGCTACTAAACAAACAGCTTAAAAGATTAAATGTTGACTAGTAACCAAAGAGAAATGAAATTTTCCTTAGTACGAGCAGCAGGAAGTGTTGTAAATTATGATTCTCTCATAAAAGTTCCATAATAGTGAACTTACACATATGCCTTTGCCAGTTTTGGATTAGGTTCTATAAGGTCTTCAAAGTAGTTCATTCCCCACTGAAAATTTACATTTCTACCCCAGATACACTGAAACGGAATCTGTATTTTAACAAGATCTATTCACCTGGCGATCTTGTTAAATGTAGATTCTGACCTGACTGTAAGTAGTAGAATTGTAACAAATCTAATTAAAACTATTTTGCAGTGAGTTTTTTAGAATGAAAATTTTATGTTAGCTACTTTAGATCTAAATTTAAAAAATAAATAAGTATCTCTTCCATGTTAAAAAGTAACCTCTTGACATAGTATCTTCTAGTAATTTAGTATTCTTCTCATTTCATTCACAACTAAGACCCTATAAAGAATAGTCCAGATCGGCTGTCCCTATTCTTCATCTCCTGTTTACTCTTCACCCCACTGTGATCTCACTTTGATAGTCCCCAATACTGAATGTGTACTTTCTGAGGTATACATATGATGTTTTACATGACCTCTCCACAATATTGGACATTCCCTCCTTCAGCAGCTATCCTATGGCTTCTGAGATACTAGTCTTCCCAGGTTTTCCTCCTCCTCTTTCTTCTCATTCCATTGTGAGCTCCTCTTTCTTGTCCTGCTGTAATAATGTTATTCCCCAGTGTTCTGTCCTTAGTCCTCATCTCTTCTAACCATATTCATTCTTCTTAGGGGAACTTCTCTCTAAGTATGACTATCTACCATCTAAATGCTAATAACTCAGACTTTTTCCTGAGCCCTGGCCTCTCTCTTGAGTTCCATAGTCATAATTCTCAACCGTCTATTGAGTATCCATCTCTTTGTCCCACAAGCCTCACCAGCTTAACATGTACAAAATCAAATTCAGCATCTCTCCACTCTAACATTCTGTTATCATTGTTTATTTTCCCTCTATTTCCAATCTCTGGCCCCATGAACTACCAAGTTGTTTAAACCAAAATCTTGGAGATACCCCATATTCTTCCTTTTCTCTTATTGCTCTCTTATCCTATATTAGTCTGAGAACTCTCCAAGGCAAAGCCTGAAACAAAGACTTGCCACAGGAAGGTTATTTGGGGAAGATACCACAAGCAACAGAAGTGGGGGACTTGAAGGAAGAGCCACTCCATAAATACATAATCACACTAGTCACTGCTGTAAGAAACTGGGATCTCTGAGGATCTGTGTAGACTGCAACTAAGAATTATCTTTCTGAAGGATGGAGGAAGGAAATATATATATATATATATATATATATATGTATATTATATAGATATATATAATCACCCTGGATGCCACTCCCCACAGACCAAGAGGCTGTCATTCAAACAGAGCAAGGGGCTACTAAATAGTTTAAAATCAGGAAGGATGCCCATCAAGGTTGTATCCTTTCACCACACTTATTCAATATGTATGCTGAGCAAATAATCTGAGAAGTTGGACTATATGAAGAAGAACACATTAGGATTGGAAGAAGAACCATTAACAACCTGCTCTATGCAAATGACACAACCTTGCTTGCTAAAAGTGAAGATGACTTGAAGCACTTACTAATGAAAATCAAAGACTACAGTCTTCAGTATGGATTCAAACCAAAAACCAAAGTCACTGCCGTCAAGTCGGATCCAACTCATAGTGACCCCTCCTTGGGTTTCTGAGGTGGTATCACTATGGAAATAGATTGCACAATCTTCATTCTGAGGAGTGGCTAGCAGGTTTCAACCACCAGCCTTCTGGTGGGCAGTCAAATGCCTTAGGAACTGCAGCACCAAAAAAAAAAAAAATCCTCAAAACTAGATCAATAAGCTACATCGTGACATATGGAGAAAACACTGAAGTAGTCAAGGATTTCATTTTACTTGGATCCACAATCAACACCCATGGAAGCAGCAGTCAGGAAATCAGATGTTGTAGTGCACTTTCCCTTGTTACCCTCCTGAGAGGGACCGGGTCTCCGGGAGCAAGGTAAGCACGGGCGGGCTTGTGCTTAGTAACTGGGAGCGAGGTAAGCACGGGCGGGCTTGTGCTTACTCACTGATCTGCACTGAACACTTTCCCTTGTTACCCTCCTGAGAGGGACCAGGTCTCTGAGAGCAAGGTAAGCACGGGCGTA
>NW_006921621.1:336772-340674 GCF_000298275.1 Orycteropus afer afer
GCGATGATGGGCTCAAGTATAGCAGGGAGTGTGGGGCTGGTGCGGGATTGGGCAGTGTTTCGTTCTGCTGTGCATGGGGTCGCTATGAGTCAGAAACGACTCAACAGCACTTAACAACAACAACAACAGTACACTGGGAAAATCTGCCGCAAAAGACCTCTTTAAAGTGTTAAGAAGCAGAGATGTCCTTTTGAGCATTAAGGTGAGCCTGACCAAGCCATGGTATTTTCAATTGCCTCACGTGCATGTGAAAGCTGGACAATGAGTAAGTTAGACCAAAGCTGATACCTTTGAATTGTGGTGTTGGAGAAGAATATTGAAAATACCATGGACTGCCAGAAGAATGAACAAACTGTCCTGGAAGACGTGCAGCCAGAATGTTCCTTGGAAGCAAGAACAGCCAGATTTCATCTCACCTCCTTTGGTCATGTTGTAGGAAGGGGCCATTCCCTGGAGAAGGTTACTATGCTTGGTAAAGTAGAGGGTCAGCGAAGAGGGGGAAGACCCACTGACACAGTGGCTGCAGTGACAGGCTCAAGCATAGCAAGGATTGTGAGCATGGCACAGGACAAGATAGTATTTCATTCTGTTGTACCCAGGGTCACTATGAGTCAGAGCCAAATGGATAGAACCTAACAAAACAATTAACATACTTTAGATCCCATTCCCCATGGGTCAAAGCCCCATGGAATGCTATTCTCTCACATTTCCAGATTTGTGCACCTGTCAGAATGGCTCAGTGGGTTCCTGAAGATAAAGAATACAGCAGGAGCAGAGAAGCAACAAAACAGCAAGTAATACATAGTACAGCTGAAAGAAGGCATTGCCAGTTACACCTTACACCTGCACACCTGGTTGCTGATTACAGGTGGGGCACAAAAGGTGTCCAATATATCCAACAACCATAAGCACATATCCACATAGCTTACCTATCTTCTTGATTCCACTCCTCATAGATCTCTAAAATCTTCTGTAGGTCTATTGATTGTCACATAATATATAACAAATGCTTTAAAATATATTAATATAAGAAGAAGGAGAAATTTCTCTAACGCATCTTTCTCTTTCATCCAAAATAGTAATGATATCTACACATAGAGATTTTCTAGTCTTCTTGATTTTAATCCTCATATTGAGCAAAAAAAATAAAATGGGGGATTGGCACAAATGAGTAAACAGTAAAAATAAACAAGTACTTTTCAGAGTAAAAACACTATAAACAATAAGGAATCACTAAACAGTTGAAGCTGTTATCTTTCATTTCATAAAATTATAATTTTGCTGTACTCACTAAATAATTTGGGAATTAAAAAATGCCAAGCAAATGTGAGGATAAAAAATTCCAACAGAATAGAAAAATATCATTTAAGAACGTGTGAGAATAAGAAAGCAAGCATTTGAGTTTCAACACAGGCAGCTGGAAGATGAAATTACACAGGGGAGAAGCAATGTGTGCCAAATTACATGAGAATTTTCATGAGTACTATGAGCTATAAAATAGAGATGGAGACATTATTAAAATGTAGAAAATTAAGGAATAAATTTTAACATGTAAAAATTACCATTTGTGTGGCTGGATAGTATTTTCATATAAGCAACATTTCACATGCATCTATTCACATTTCCTTATCCTCAAACTTTCACTTTAAGTTACCCAGGCCATTTTTCTTTACTGCTTCAGGGCAGGGATTGAATACCTGGCAAAATGGAAACACCAATGAAGTCAAGTGGTTGGCATTTCAGTTCCAAAAGGCAGGCCTTGGCATAGAGACAGACATTATTTGGCAACATGCATTCCCTGAAATGGAAAAGGGGACACCTGCAGAGGAATACTGTGTGAGTACCTGAAAAGCAAGAAGGGTAGCACATCATCCAATACAGTGCCCACTAGCCACACGTGGCTACAGAGCACTTGAGGTATGACTAGTCCAACTTGACATGTGCTAAAAGTATAAAGAACATGTGCTAAAAGTATAAAGAACATGTGCTAAAAGTATAAAGAATTTTGAAGACTAAGAAAAAAAGAATGTAAACTATCTCATTAGTTTTTATATAGTTCACATGATAATTATTTGGATATATTAGGTTACATCAAATATATTTTAAAAGTTAATTTTACATACTTTTTACTTTTTAGTGTTGCTACCAGAAAATTTAAAATAGTCTTATTTATAGAAGCTAAACACATTAAAGAAAGGAAATATTTTAAAATACTAAAGTAGTGAGTTTGGATGAATAAAAACAATTCTAATTATCATTGTTGAAAGTAACATTATTATTCAAAATAATACCAAACCAAACCAAACTTACTGCCATCAAGCCGGATCTGACTCCTAGCGACCCCTCCTTGGGTTTCCAAGGCGGTATCACTACGGAAGTAGATCATCCAATCTTTCTTCCAAGTGGCTGGTGGATTTGAACCTCCAGCCTTCTGGTTAGCAGTCAAATGCCTTAGGCACTATGCCACCATAGCTCCCCTAAGTGTTTATATGAAGGGAAATGAAAAGCCACTGAAGGGTTTTTAACACAAAGGAAGTATATGTTCAGGTTTGCATTCTAAGGAAAGCTATATGGAAAATAATATGGAGGAGGCAAGACCAGGGCAGGGAGACCAGTTATGATGCTATTTCTTAACCCAGGCAAGAGAAGAGTGAGGGTCTTTTATGGTGGGTAACATGATAGTGTGACTGTGCACCTGGGGATAATGGGATTTATTAAAAAAAAAAAAAAAACTCTTGAAGGGTAGAGCTGACTTAAATTTAAGTCATTTAACAACTTAAATGTTGTTATTGTTATTGCCGTCGAGTCGAACACTACTCATAGCCTTGGGTTTCCAAGGTAGTATCACTACGGAAGTAGATTGCCCAACCTTCCTTCTGAGGAGAGACTGGTGGGTTTGAACCGCCAGTCTTCGGGTTAGCAGTCAAGTACCTTAGGCACTACACTAGGTTTCTCTCTTGGGCAAGCAGATAGACAGTAGTATCATTTATGGCAGTTGGGACTATAGAAAGAGCTGGTAGGTGGGTGACACAAAAAAACGGTGGGGTGGCATTCAGCATTCAGTTTGGGACATGTTGAGATTGAGATGACTGAGAGACATCCAAGAGAAACTGATTCCGAGATGAGTGGATCTATGAGGCTCAGGAAAGAGATCTGAACTGGAGATAGTAATGTATCTTATATCCCACACCCGCTTGAGGAATGGAGGTGTGGCCATCCCCCACTCCCACCCACCTTCTGGGCCGCAGGAACTCCATCCTAGTCTGTGTGCTCTGTTGGAGCCTGGGTGCCCTGCCCTGCCTTCCTCCGATCTTTTTCTTTTTTGTTTTTATTTATTTTTTTCTCTTTCTTTTTTCTGGTTTTTATTTGTTTGCTTTTGTCTGTTTTAAAACTACTATTATTAATAATACTTTTGTCCTTTTTACTATTATTCTTTATTCTTCCCTTCCCAGGTCCTAGTTTCCAGCTTTTTTTCTTTTCCCTGTTCCTGGTTGCAATTTTTTTCTCTCTCTTTCTTTTTTTCTCCTGGTTAACCCCATTCCTTGTTTTTCTTTTTGCATTATTCCCATTTTTTCTTTCATTATTCTCCTTCTCTACCTTTTTTCTCTTATTGAATGTTTTCTTGTTTTTTTCTTCCTCTTTTTCCCTTTTTTTGGTTACTGTTCCTGTGTGATTACATGGTGTATTTTTTGTCCATGTGCTTTTAGTTTTTTGATGGTTATTCAATTGTAATTTTTGTCTAACTAAGTGGGAGACAGCAACAGTCCCCATAAGACACAACTACACTCACACCTCCCAAAACTTTACTCACTGAGCAAGAGCCATCACCTCCTTCTCCACCAATAGGCCAACAATTAAAAAACCATCAAGAAGAGCCTGAATCACCCTTGGCTGCTCTTCAC
>NW_006921621.1:345545-359743 GCF_000298275.1 Orycteropus afer afer
GGTGGATGACATTGATTGTTTTTCTAATGATGAACCATCCCTGCATACCTGATATGAACCCCACTTGGTCATGATGAATGATTTTCTTGATATGTTGTTGTAGTCTATTGGCTAGGATTTTGTTGAAGATTTTTGCATCTATATTCATGAGGGATATTGGTGTGTAGTTTTCCTTTTGAGAGATGTCTTTGCCTGGTTTTGGTATCAAGGTTATACTTGCTCCATAAAATGAATTAGGGAGGATTCCATTGTTTTCTATGTTTTGGAATAGTTTGAGTAGGATTGGTGTCAGTTCTTCTCTGAATGTTTTGTAGAATTCTCCGGTGAAACTGTCTGGGCCAGGAGTTTTTTTAGTTGGTAATTTTTTATGACCTGTTCAATTTCTTCTTTTGTGATGGACCTGTTCAACTTTTCAACATCAGTCAGTGTTAGTTTAGGTAAGTGGTGTGTTTCTAGAAAACTGTCCATTTCCTCCAGATTTTCAAATTTGTTTTTTTAAAGTTTTAAGAAAAGAAATAATTACTGTATCATATAGCTCTTGCTGGATAACAAAGCACCCCAAAACACAGTGACTTAAAACAATAAAATTTTGTTTTCCATGATTCTGTGTGTTGTAAAGAATCCAACTAACACTCTCCAAAGGGAGATTCTTCTGCTCTGGGCCTGCTTATCTGCTATCTGCTGGTTCATTCATGCCTTTTAGGTTGATAGTTCAGCTGAGGTTAGATGTTGTAGGGTATCCTGGGTGTTATGTTAGTTGGAATGACTCGAGATGGCATCCAGCAGGCTGGTTCAGGTTCATTCACAGGGTTGTTTCAGGGTTCCAAGCACAGCAAGAGAGCAAGCCTTAATACATAAGCACTTTTCAAGCCTCTACTTGCAGCATAATCATTAATATGTCCTGTTGGTCAAGCACGTCACATGACCAAGCCCCAATTCACTGGATGGAGAAACAGAATTCACCCCTTGATGGGAAGACCATAAATTTACATTGCAAATGGGCATGTATATAGGCATGAAATAACATGTGACTGTTTTACAAAATTCACCTAATTTAAGGAACAAAATATGTCATACATATGCCACATATCTGAAAGATAAACTTTCACTTTTGCTTTTCTTCAGAGGTGGTGGTGGTGGTGGTTGTTGTTATGTACCATCAGAGGTGGTACTAAATCGTAACTGAGAAAAGTATTCTGGGACTTTGAGCTCCTTAAGGGTATGCCCTATATCTGTCTCTTTTCTGTATCCAACATTATGGTAAATTTACTTGAAATAAACAGTTTGTTAACTAAATCTACTAACATCAAAATAGCAATTAAAAAGCATAAAAAGTTTTCTAACTCTTACAGATCTTAAATTTCATGACCTCCTTAGACTAAAAAGGGAATAATTACATAAAAGTAGAATACACAATAATATCCTGAAGAATCTATTCCAATTTTTTCCTTCAATTTCAAGACTCCTGATTTTTTTCCTTCAAATTTCTACAAGTCTGAAAGATATTTACTGAAAAGACACACTCATTTTATGCCAATACTTGTCAGACTTTCGCTGAAAGAACTAAAGGAAATGGAAGGCAGACACTTGATCTTTACATAGTGCATTCCACATATGATTACTCACATTCTAGCCTTGGTCAGTATTCTTTCAGGATGCCAATCCTTCCTAAGGATCACTTGGGGCACTGAATAGCAGTATGCTTGTAAATAATCCTTAGTCATCTCCTATGCATCTTTGACATAAATTTGCTTAATATGATAACTGAGGAGGGAAGAGACGAAGGAGAGAATAAAATAATTCTGTTGCTATTGTTGTTAGGTACTGTCAAGTTGCCTCTGACTCATAGTGATCCTATGTACAACAGAATGAAACACTGTCTGCTCCTGTGCCAGCCTCATAATCCTTGCTATACCTGAGCCCATCATTGCAACCACTGTGTCAATCAATCTCCTTGAAGGCCTTCCCCTTTATCATTGACCCTCAACTTTACCAAGCATGATGTCCTTCTCCAGGGAATGGTCCCTTCTGACAATATGACCAAAGCAGGTGAGATGAAATTTGGCCATTCTCACTTCCAAGGAGCATTCTGGCTGCACTTCTGCCAGGACAGATTAGTTTGTTCTTCTGGCAGTCCACCTTCAATATTCTTCACGAACACCACAACTAAAAAGCATCAACTCCTCTTTGGTCTTCCTTATTCACTATCCAGCTTTCACATGCATATAAGGCAATGGAAAATACTACGGCTTGTGGTGTTAGATGCACCTTAGTCTTCAAGGAGACATCTTTGCTCTTCAGCATTTTAAACAGGTCTTTTGCAGGAGATTTGCCCAGTGCAATACACCATTCTATGTCTTGACTGCTGCTTCCATTAGTGTTGATTGTGGAACCAAGTAATATAAAATCTTTGACAACTTTAATCTTTTCTCCATTTATCATGATGCTGCTTATTGGTCCAGTTTTGTTTTATGTTGAGATGCAATCTATACTGCAGATTATAGTCATTAATCTTCATCACTAAGTGCTTCAAGTCATCCTCATTTTCAACAAGCAAAGTTGTATCATCTGCATATCACAGGTTGTTAATGAGTCTTCTCCCAGTCCTGATGCCACACTCTTTTTCAGAGTCCAGCTTCTTGGATCACAGATTGAATAAGTATGGTGAAAGGATACAACCCTGACACACTTCCTTCCTGGTTTTAAACCATGCAGCATCCCCTTGTTCTGTTAGAAGAACAGCCTCCTGGTCTATGTTCAGGTTCCTCATGAGCACAATTAAATATTCTGGAATTCCCACTCTTCTCAAAGCTATCCATAATGTGTTGTGATCCACACAATCCAATGCTTTTGCATAGTCAGTAAAACACAAGTAAACATTGTTCTGGTATTCTTTGCTTTCAGGCAAGATCCATCTGACATCAGCAATGATAACCCTCATTCCACATCCTCTTCTGAATCCAGCTTGCATTTCTGGAAGTTCTCTGTCAATATACTTCTGCAACTGTTTTTGAATTATCTTCAGCAAAATTTTACTTCTGTGTGATAGCAATGATTTTGTTTGATAATTTCCACATTCTGTGGGATCACCTTTCTTTGGAATGGGTACAAGTATGGATCTTTTCCAGTTAGTTGGCCAGGTAGCTGTCTGCCAAATTTCTTGGCATAGACAAGTGAGTGCCTCCAGAGCGGCATCCATTTGTTGAAACATCTCAATGGGTATTTCACCAATGCCTGGAGCCTTGTTCTTTACCAATTCCTTCAGTGCACCTTTGACTTCTTCCTTCAATACCATTGGTTTTTTGCTCATATGCCACCTCCTGAAATGATGAACATTGACCAATTATTTTTGGTACAGTGACTGTGTATTCCTTCCATCTTCTTTTGATGTTTCCTGCATCGTTGAATATTTTACCCGTAGAATCTTTCAATATTGCAACTCAAGGCTTGACTTGTTGAAATACTGGTTTGTCCCTGCTGCTCTTTGGCTATTGAGTTTTATCACAAGAAACAATTTTTCAATAAAACACATTGAAAACTTACCCCCCTCCTACAGGAGTATAGGAGGAAATATATGTCTGTCATCATTAATGAACCATAGAAGCATTATTCTCTGGTAAAAATCATCATGAGCTATGACAAAAATCAATGGGTCTAAGAAACTCAAGGCCATAGATGGTGGTTTTTAGAGACTCAGACTCCTTTCAATTCTTACTTTTTTTGGTTCTCTATGGTGTGGGGTTCTCATCTGTCAGTTTGTAATTCTATGGTGCCTTCCATGTTGCTGTGAGGCTGGAGGCTGTACCAGCAGTATTTTGAATACCCACAAGGTCACCTTTGGTGGACAGGTTTCAGTGGAGCTTCCAGATAAGAAAGACTGGGAAGGACAGGGCCATCCACTTCTGAAAAAAACAAGCCACTGAAAACCTGATCAATAGCAGTGAAACACTGTCTAATATATTACTGAAAAACATTACAAATAGCCCTGAAACACTGTCTGATATAGTGCTGGAAGATGAGCCCCTCAGGTTGGAAGGCATCCAAAATAAAACCGGGGAAGAGCTGCCTTCTCAAAGTAGAGTTGACCTTATTGATGTGGATGGAGTAAAGCTTTGGGGACCTTCATTTGCTCATAGAAAAAGACTCAAAATGGGAAAAAAAAAAAAAAACAGCTGCAAACATTAATTAATAATCAGAACATGGATTGTAGCAACCATGAATTTAGGAAAACTGAAGTTGTGAAAAATGAAATGGAATGCATTAAGATTGGTATCCTAGGCATTAGGGAGCTGAAATGGACTCGTGTCAGCCACTCTGAATCAGACAATCATATGTTCTACTATGCCAGGAATGACAAATTGAAGAGGAATGGTGTTGCACTCATCATCAAAAAGAACATTTCAGATCCATCTTGAAGTACTATGCTGTAAGTGATAGAATAACATCCATACGCCTATAAGAAAGACCAATTAATACTATTATTATTCAAATTTACACATCAACTACTAAAGCCAAAGAAGAAGTGAAAATTTTTACCAATTTCTGCGATCTGAAATTGATGAAACCTGAAACCAAAATACATAGATAATTACTAGTGATTAGAATGCAAAAGTTGGAAACAAAGAAGAATCATCGGTAATTGGAAAATATAGTCTTGGTGACAGAATGATGCCAGAAATCGCATGATAGAATTTTGCAAGACCAAGAACTTATTTGTTGCAAATACCTTTTTTCACCAACATAAACAGTGGCTGTACATGTGGACTTCTCCAGATGGAATACATAGGAATCAGATCGACTATGTATACGGAGAGATGCAATGACAAAGCTCGAATATCATCCATCAAAACAAAGCCAAGAACTGACTATGGAACACATCATCAATTACTCATATGCAAGTTCAAGTTGAAGCTGAAAAAAATTAAAACAAATCCATGAGAGCCAAAATATGACCTTGATTATATCCCACCTGAATTTAGAGACCATCTGAAGAACTAATTTGACACACTGAACACCAATGACTGAAGAACAGATGAGTTGTAGTATAACAACAAGAACATCATACATGAAGAAACCAAACAGCCATTAAAAAGACAGGAAAAGAAGAAAAGACCAAAACAGATGTCAGAAGAGACTCTAATACTTGCTTTTGAATGGAGAGTAGCTAAAATAAATGGAAGAAAGGACAAGATAACAGAGCTGAACAGAAGATTTCCAAGGGCAACTCAAGAAAACAAAGTAAAGTATTATAATGAAAAGTGCAAAGACCTAGAGTTAGAAAATCTAAAGGGAAGACATGCTTGGCATTTCTCAAACTCAAAGAACTAAAGAAAAAATCCAAGCCTCTAGTTACAATATTAAAGGATTCTATGTGCAAAATACTGAACAATACAGGAAGCATCAAAAGAAAATGGAAGAAATACACTAAATCATTGTATCAAGAAGAACTGGTCCATATTTAACTGTTTCATGAACTGGCATATGACCAAGAACCAGTGGTATTAACGAAAGACATCCAAGCTGCCCTGAAGGAATTGGCAAAAAAAAAAAAAAAAAAAAGGCTCTAGGAATTGATGGACTATATAAACAGATGCAGTGCTGGAGGCAGAACCCCCCTGCCACCTTCCTCCTCATGGAGTGTCTGCCAGGACCATTTTAATCATAGATAAGTGATGTTTCAGAAGAAATATTCTCACAGAATTTCAATGCAGAACCATCCAACCACTGAGGACACAGTAAAAATTATGTGCTGTTCTGGGTATTAGGAAAAGATATAGCAATGAAAATATAGACAAGAATATCCCTGCCTCATAAAGTTTACATTCTTTTAAAATCTCCTATTTGAATTCTCTGACATTTTCTCCCACTTCTTACCAACAACTACTTTACCTTTTACAAGTGACTCCTTCTCTTCAATCATATATCCTCCTTCAGCCAAATATATCCAATCTCATAGCTCCAACTATCACTTCCAAACACTTCTTCAAACCTTGATCTCTCTCCTGAAATCCTGGACTATCTTTCCAATTACCAAGAGGAAGGACCTAGAGTATTCTTCTGAGGTGAGGAAGGTAGTGATGCTTTTCACCATCCTACATCCCCAAACCAAAAAACCAAACTCACTGTCATTGAGTCAAGTCCAACCCACAGTGACCCCCATTGGGTTTCCAAGGCTATAAATCTTTGTGGAAGCAGACTGCCTCATCTTTTTTCCACAGAGCAGCTGGTGGGTTTGACCCACTCACCTCTTGGTTAGCAGCCCAACACCTTAACCATTATACCACCAGATCTTCTTTGCTATTTAATCCCAACAAGGTAGTAGTTTTTTTAGAATTCGAATTGCAAATGCAAATCCCTGTTTTATATAAAGAGGCATATACATTTATGTTTGCTCATGTCAACATCTGGTTTGTACTGTAAGCTGATAAATAAACTTATTCAATTGGATCCAACAAATATCTACTGACAACTAGAGTAAGCAAGACACTGTTTGACCTCTGCACAAGAGGCCAAGAATAGATTTAGCTTAAAGAGAAGGATAATAGAAAGCACTAAAGAAGAAGAAATACTTTGGCACCACTTTGAAGCAAGGCTAAAGTGTGAACATAGGAGCATCATATTGATGATGATGCTAAAAGTTCAGGAAGTGTTCAGGCACAAGATAAATGTTGTTGTTGTTGTTATGTGCCATCAAGTCGGACCCGACTCATAGCAATCCCTCCTTGGGTTTCTGAGGCAGTATCACTACGAAAGTAGATTGCCCCATCTTCCTTCCGAGGCTGATGGGTTTGAACTGCCAGCCTTTTGGTTAGCAGTCAAGTGCCTTAGCCACTATGCTACGAGAGCTCCCAGAAGATAAATAAAACACATATTAAGAAGATGGCTTTGGAGATAATGACAGAAGCCCAAATTTGAGACGTATTTAAAAAAAAAAAAAAAATCATTGGACGTTATGAAGCCCTGGATGTGAGAAGTAAGGAATGATAGGAAGTCAAATTTTAGTACACACGTAGAATATTCATTATCATTTGTGCTTTCACCAAAAAAAAAAAAAGAAAAAAAATGACACTAGGAGCTCTGGTAGCATAGTAGCTAAAGCACTTGACTGCTAACCAGAAGGCTGGCGGTTCAAACCCACCAGCCACTCCTCGGAAGGAAGGTTGGGCAATCCTACTTCCGTAGTGATACTGCCTTGGAAACCCAAGGAGGGGTCGCTATGAATCAGGGCCGACTCGACGGCACATAACAACAACAACAACAACATGATTTGAGGATTAAGAAGTAAAATTCTGGAAGCTGCTACAAGATGGGAAGATGACTGCAACCTGGGTTCCAGATCCCAACACCCAGGGATATAGCAGCCTCCATTTGAGGCTACAAGGGAAACACTGTTTTCAGGAACAAGCTAGGCTTCCAGTAACACAAAAAGATGAAGAAAGAAATGCTCAATGAGTAGAAGAGATTGTTAATGATCACTTGGTGAAGAGTTCAAGAGGAAGCAATGGTGGGAAAATGTAAGAAGGGGTGAGGGGGAGAGGAGAGGTTGGATCAGAGGAGACAAAGGACAGAGAAATACTAAATCAAGAGTGAAAGAAAGGATAAATACATATTGATTTTCATTCTGACCAGGAAAGGTGTATGTCTGGGTTGTATCTTTTCACTATACTTATTCAATCTGTATTCTGAGCAAATAACACAAGAAGCTAGACTATATGAAGAAGAATACATCAGGACTGAAGAAAGACTCATTAACAACTTGGGATATGCAGATGACACAACCTTACTTGCTGAAAGCAAAGAGAACTTGAAGCATCTGATGAAGATCAAAGATTACATACAGCCTTCAGGACCTGTGGGCTCGAGACCATGGTTGCAGGGGACAACAAACTCAACTGTCATAACATACTACACAAAAACACTGTTCCACATCCTACTTTGGTGAGTAGCAACTGGGATCTTAAAAGCTTGCAAGCGGCCATCTAGAGACAATGATAGGTCTCTCTTCATCCAAAGCAATGAAGAAAACCAAAGATTCATGAAAATAATTAGTCCTAGCAACTGGTACACCATGCTATGGGGAGGAGGTGGGAAGAGAGCTGTGACATTGTGGGAAACTGTAGTCAAGCTCATGAGACAAAGTGTATGTGAGCTGCTGTATGAAAAATGAATTTACTCTGCAGACTTTCACCCAAATGACAATAAAAAATTTTACAAAAATACATATATATACAGCCTCCAGTATGGATTAAACCACAATATAGAAAAAACAAAAATTCTTACAACTGGACCAAGAAGCAACATCATGATAAATGCAGGAAAGACTGAAGTCATCAAGATTTCATTTTACTTGGATCCACAAACACTCATGGAAGCAACAGTCATGAAATCAAACAACATACTGCATTGGGCAAATGTGCTGCAGAAGACCTCTTTAAAGTGTTCTGTTTTTTAAAAAAAAAAAAAGCTATTACTTTGAAGACTAAGGTGCACATGACCCAAGACATGTATTTTCAATCACTTCATATGCATGTGAGAGCTGGACAATGAATGAGGAAAACCAAAGAATTGATGCCTTTGAATTACAGTGTTGGTGAAGAATATTAAATATCCCATGGCATGCCAGAAGGAAGAACAAATCTGTCTTGGAAGAAGTACAGCCAAAACGCTCCTTAGAAGCGAGAACGGTGAGATTGCATCTCATGTATTTTGGACATTTTTTTTTATGAGGGACAAATCCTTAGAGAAGGACATCACAGTTGGTAAAGCAGACTGTCAACAAAAAAGAGAAACACCTTCAACGAGATGATGGACACAGTGCCTGCAACAATGGATTTAAATATAGCAAAATTGTGAGGATGGTACAGGACCAGACAGTGTTTCATTCTGTTGTACACAGAATTGCTATCAGTCAGACCCAACTAGACAGTACCTAACAACAACAAGGCCATTGGGCATGCAAACTTAGATAAAACATTAGATAATACATTGAAGGCTTGAGTTAAATATGGAACAACTATGTAAGTTCCTCTGAATAAAGGGGGAAAGACGAGTTCAGTGGCTCTCAACTTTAATTGTACTACAGAATCTCCTGAAGAGTTTTTATAAAACACAAATATCCCAGCATAATGAATAAATCAGAATCAGTTGGTGTAGACCTGAGTGATAGTATTTTTTTGCCAATGATATATATATTTTTAAGATACCCAGGTGCAGCCAGAGTTAAGAACCTTTGGTTTATGGAAGTGGTTCTCAAAGTTGGTCTGTCTACTAGCAGACCTGAGAACTTATTAGAAATACAAATTTTCAGACCCCACTCCAGACTTATTGAATCAAAAACTCTGGGGATGGGGCCCAGAAAACTGTTTGAACAAGTCCTTTGGTTGTGTTATATAAGCTTAACTTGGAGAGCCTCTGGGATGGGTGATGCCATCCAGTAGACTCCAAAGATTACTGGAGGAGGATTGCCAGGTCTTTTCTCCTGCAGATTGGCTGCGGGATTCAAATCACTGACCTTTCAGTTAGCAGCTGTGCACTTTAACCATTGTGCCAACAGGGCTCCTCAGAAGCAGCTAGAGCTATGTTTATAAATGTATTCTCCAAGATCAGCAGAATTTATGTTCTCATCAGCATTTTATGAGCATTCTTACAACATCAAACCAACAACTTTTTGCATGTTTTATAGGAAAAAAATTATTGTTTGTATTAAGATGGAACATTTTTCATATGTTTTTAATTAACATAAATCTTATATGCTACAGTTTAAACCAATTCCCTTGGTTTTAGATTGAAATGGAAATGAAAACCAGTGGGTACCATGCTGTGGAGGGGCAAGCACAATGAACAGATGGAAGGCAGTAACAGAGGCAATTAATGCAACATGCTTTATGAAGAACCACAGCATAAAGGTAGTGTTTTAATCACCAACTTTCTACCCAAAAGAATGAACATACATAATGACAATTCTTCATAGCCTCTATTTTTATAAAATGAGAAAAGGCCTACCCAAACTAACTCAAGAGGAAATAAAAGTCTCAACAGACCCATAACAAGTGAAGAGATCAAAACACTGATCAAAAACCAAAAGAACTACATGGTGCCCAGCTACTACTACCAATCACTCTGAAAGGGATCACAATATGAGATCCTGCATAGAGTGGGAGAAAAATGAAGAATAAATCTTAAAATAAAAAAATAATAATATAATCCAGGCCTACTGGTCTGACAGAGATTGGTGGAACCCCTAAGACTATAGCCCTTAGTCATCCTTCAGGCTTCGAACTGAACAAACTACTGTGGCTTAACTTTCAGCCAACAACAGACATGCCTATGAGGTAAACAATAACACCAAGGAGGTATGCACTCCTTAGAAAAATCAACCATAAGAGATCATGAGGGCAGTATTTGCCCAGGGATATAGCTCAGAAAGCAGGAATGAACAGGAAAGAAGGACAAAGGGAAAGGTAACCACAGGGAGGAAGTGGAAAGAGTGCTGTTACCTTGTAGAAATTGCAATCAGTATCACAAAACAAAATGTACATGAACTGTTGACTAGGACTAATTTACTCTGTTAACTATCACCCAAATCACAATAATTTTTTTTTTTTTAAATGGGGAAAATATTTTTCAATGATACATCTGACAGGAACTTTTCTCTACAATTTATAGAAACTACACCTCAACATCAAAAAGACAAACAACTCAATTTAAAAATGGGTAGAACCAGTTACCAATGCCAACTGCTTAGAAAGGGATCAGAACTGGAGATACTGGATAGTGGGAGGAAAATGTGGAACAAAATTCAAAAGCACAAAGATGACCAGAATTACTGGTCAGATAGAGACTGGTGGAACCCCCGAGACTATGACCCTGGGTTACCCTTTAGGCCTAGAAATGGACTCACGTCCATGGATTGGCTCTCAGCCCAACAGTAGAAAGACCCACATGCAGAACACCTAACACAGGGCGATGTACCCACCTACTCTAGGGAGATGCATCCCTTGGATCAATCAGCCATGAGACACTGGAGGGGCAGCATTCACATGGCAGGAATGCTGGACAGAAAGGGATGCATGGATAAGAAGGGCACAGGGAAGGAGCAGTCAAAGGGAGGAAAGGGGAGGAGAGTTTTTTATGGTTGGGGATAGTTATTGGGGCCATGAAATCACATGTGCATGAACTGTTGAAAGTAAAACAAATCTGCTTTGTAAATCTGTATTCAAAACACAATTTTACACGCAGTGCCTAAGGCATTTGACTGCTAACCAGAAGGCTGGAGGTTCAAACCCACCAGCCACTTCTCAGAAGGAAGATTGGGCAATCTACTCCCATAGTGATATCACCTCAGAAACCCAAGGAGGGGTCACTATGAGTTGGATCCAACTCGACGGCAGTGAGTTCAGTTTGGACTGGATCATATATGATGTATGTATGCATGTATGGTATGTATATCAAGAGAAGGACCATTGAGGGGGGATTCAAAATGGAGTCTCGTCAGTAATCACCATGTTTTTCCCTCTAGCACCTTAGTGTTTGAAAAACTAGGTACAGCAATTTCAATTAGGGATTCTGGTGCTCTGAAAAGCTCACTGAGTCAGAGTGCACCAAACTCAGGGGAGTAGGATTAGAAAGGAGAAAGGGACAGGGGAAAAAAAGATAACAAGATCAGAAGATCTATCCTGCAGAGCACTGATAGGCAGCTGAGAAAGGCCATCAGAGACCTCCTTGGGGGAGCATCGACCAGCAGGCAAGAAAGGCTGTCTGTGACCTCTCTGTGTTAAGGAAGAAGACACACCACACCAGCATACCAGTGACCACACCAGCATGGGGGGTGATCACCCAAAGGATCTACTGTCAGCACCTGATTTTATCAGTACCTTGAGTTGGCTAGGTGCAAATGGACATGTCTAGCACCGCTGAAACCCAAGCAAAGAGTCTATTGGTGCTGCAAGAGGGTGGGCTCGGGGAGATGCCCCTGCAGCAGATCACCAATCAGGCTTGGGTCACCTTATTGGAACTGAGGAGGACGCGACTGACTTTGTCACCAATATTGGGACTACAGGTTACGTGTGAACACTGGCCTGGCTCCTGTGCTGCTGAAACCGAGTGGATCTTTGG
The DNA here is from genome assembly GCF_000298275.1 of Orycteropus afer afer. Lineage (NCBI taxonomy): Eukaryota > Metazoa > Chordata > Mammalia > Tubulidentata > Orycteropodidae > Orycteropus > Orycteropus afer. The sequence continues at coordinate 357,660 of NW_006921621.1, forward strand.
CACCGCAGCTGAACAGACAGAGAGGAACTCCCACGGCAGATCGTGGTCTGGGCCGGTGCCACAAATTGGTGGACCCAGAGAGGAACTCCCATGGTGGATTGTGGAGCTGGGCAGTTGTCTTAGGTCGGCTTTTTGGCACCAAGAGGCCTTAGGAGTAGGGTCTTTGCATGTGTTTGAGCCTGGCAGAAAGTGGCGATCCCCTAAACAACTGGAGTCTGTCCTGAAATGGAGCTGCAGGCCTGTGAATAACAGTACAACATCATTAGCAACCTGCTCAAAGCTGTAGAAACCACCCCTAGCAACGTGGAGCTTTCTTTATTTCTCTCTTCTGCTCCCACTTTTTCCACCAATATTCTCACTCATCTAATAAAAGAAACCACATTCAGCCACTGTAATACCTCCCGGTTCAAATTATAAACCCTCTTTATGGCAAACAGAAACCCATATCCACATTCCACACAGTGATTCCACCATCACAAAGAAAACTGCAGAGAAATTCATCATACCTGAATTAATAACTAAAAAAAAAAAAAAAATTTAAATATATCAGCTTCACCTTTTCAAAATATTAAATCATAAAACCAAGCCAAAACAAATCAATACATAACCAACAGTTAAAGACAACCACAAAATGTCTAGGAAACAACAAATCAAACAAAAAACGGGACAAAGCACTAGAAGCAAAACCACAAACAAAGGTTTCTTTAAACATAGAGGAAAAGGAGGCAATAAAATTATCTGAGAAGGAATTTAGAAGATATGTTTATAGAGCTTTACAAGAGCCTAAGGAAACCCTGACTTGATGGTACATAACATCAACAACAAGGAAACCCCAGACAGAAGCAAGGAGAACACAGACAGTTCCCTGGAAGAACTCAGGAAAATCATTCAAGAACAAAATAACAAGATTAATGCACAATGAGAACTCATACAAAAACAGCAGTTAGAAATCCAGAAGATGAATATCAAAATTACAGAATTACACAACACAGCAGAAGCAAAAAAGAGTAGGTTAGAACTGGCTGAAGAATGCATATCCCAACTAGAAGACAAATCCCTGGACACCAGCCTGTATGAAGAAAAATCAGAACTAAGATTTAAGAGAAATTAAGAGAACCTAAGAATTATATGGGATGACACGAAAAGAAACCACATAGGACTCATTGGAATTCCAGAACAAGAAGAGGTGAAAAAAAAAACCCAAGAAAATTGTGAAAGGAGTTCCGGTAAGATGGCGGACTAGGCAGAAAGACTGCACAGACCCTCTTCAACAAAGAAAAGGGAAACCAGTTAACACAGACACAGAAGATAATCCTGGACCCCTGAGCCTTGAAGGGAAGGATATAAAAGTGGACTGAAACACAAGTAGCAGAAGAATTTGCGTGAAAATACCAAAAAAGGAGACATACGGAGCTGCGTTCTGGCAGTGATCCTGAGTGATCCTGATGGCCCAGACAGCTTGGAGATTCCCGAGTGGTGGTAGGATCTAAGAATTAACCTAAAAATCAGTCCTGCTAGCCAGGGACTGCACAGAAGACTGTGCATGGTGGCTGGGGAATAAACGGAGAAGGTGAAGAGAAAGGCGGGCTGAGCTGTGGACGTTTGCCAGTCCAGAGGGCACCACCATTTTGAATGTTACAAGAGCCTTGACCATTTTGGATATTTAAAGAGACAGTGCTCTCCGAGATTCCAGGGGCTTAAGAAGAGGTTTGGCTTTCCAGTAACCCCAAGGACACTCCGGACCTGCAAGAGTGAAAAGATACCACATTCCTCTTGTTACTCTTATACTCCACACCTGCTTGGTGAATGGAGATGCGGCCATCCCCCACTCCCACCCACCTTCTGGGCCCACAAGAACTCCATCACAGTCTGTGTCCTCAGGCAGAGCCTGGGTGCCCTGCCCTGTCCTGCACCGATATTTTTTTTTTCTTCTTTTTATTATATTTTTTTTCTTTTTCACTTTTTTTTTCTTTTCTGGTGAGTAGTTTGCTTGTATTTATCTGTTCTAGAACAACTATTATCATTAATACTTTTGTCCTTTTTACTATTAATCTTACTCTTCCCCTCCTAGGTCCTAGTTTTCA
>NW_006921621.1:363176-367387 GCF_000298275.1 Orycteropus afer afer
GGTAGATACACTCCTTGGAGAGAACAATCATGGGAGAAAGAAGGGCTGCTTATGCACAGGGAGACAGCTCAGTGGACAGGAGGGCATGGAGAGATGGACACTGGGAAGAGGTAACTATGGGGAGGAAGTGGGAGGGGAGCTATTGCATTGTGGTAAACTGTGGTTAACTTCATAAAACAAAGTGTATGTGAACTGCTGTATGGAAAGTGAATTTGCTCTGTAAATCTTCACCCAAATCACCAAAAAAAATCAAAAAAAAAAAAATTGTGAAAGACCTGCTAACAGAAAACTTTCCCCATATCATGAATGAAGAAAAGATATTTGTCCAAGAAGCCCATAGAATCCCACACAAGATAGATCCCAAGAGAAAAACACCAAGGCATATTTTAATCAAACTCTCCAAAACCAAAGACAAAGAAAAAATTTTGAGAGCTGCCTGGGACAAAAGAAATATTCTTTATAATAATCAAACAGTTAGGCTGAGCTCTGATTACTCAGCAGAAACCATGCAGGAAAGAAGGCAATGGGACAGCATATATAAAACACTGAAGGAGAAGAACGTCCAACCAAGAATCCTATATCCAGCCAAATTATCCATCAAATATGAGGGTGAAATCAAGGCATTCTCAGACAAACAAAAATTAAGGGATTTTGTGAAAACCAGACCAACCCTACAAGAAATGATTAAGGAAGTCCTTCCAATAGAGAACCCACAACAGAGATCAACAAAATCAGGATACGTGACATCAACACTAAAACCAAATCAGAAATAGAAACTCAAAATGAGACCATAAAACATTGTACACTAAAAACCAAGGAAGTCAATCAGCACACGACAACAGCAACTAACCTATTAGAGGGAATAAAACTTCTAGGTACAGACTTTCAAATGGAGAGGAAAACAGGACAATGTCTTCATAGAATGCACTGTTCTAAAGATGTAGAGACAAGAATTCACTCCAAGATAACCACAGAGAAAAATAACAATCCCCCTAAGCAAACCCAGAAGGAAGGAAAACATATGGGTTTAATAAGCACAAAACCAACAATAAAGAAGCAAAGAGAGGAAGCATTTGGCAACAAATCGAACTCAGCACAGAAAAGTATATGGACCAAGGAAACACCAACAACATGACAAAAAAACACAACAGAATGACAGCTATCAATTCATACCTATGACTAATAATACTGAATGTGAATGGACTAAATGCACCTATCAAGAGAAAAAGAGTGGCAGACTGGATAAGAAAAGAAGACCCATCAATATGCTGCCTACAAGAGACCCAACTTAGATACAACATAAAAGCAAATTAAGAGCTAAGGGATGGAAAAAAATATATACCAAGCCAATGGTAACCAAAAGAGAGCAGGGGTGGCAATATTAATTTCTGATAAAATAGACATTAAGGTGAAAAACATCATAAGAGACAAAGAAAGACATTATATAATGCTGAGAGGGTCAACTGACAAAGAAGACGTTACAATAATAAATATTTATGCACCCAATGAAAGTGCTCCAAAATACATGAAGCAAATATTAACTGAATTAAAAGGTATAATACACAACTCTGCAATAGTAGTAGGAGACTTTAACACACCACTTTCAAAGAGGGACAGGTCAACTAGAAAAAAACTCAACAGAGACACAGAAGAACTCAACAATACAATCAACCAACTTGACCTTATAGACATATACAGAGCATTTCACCCAACAAAAGCACAATTCACATTCTTCTCCAGTGCACATGGATCCTTCTCCAGAATAGACCACATGTTAGGACATAAAACAAACCTCAATAAATTCAAAAGCATTGAAATACTGCAAAGCATCTTCTCAGATCACAATGCTATAATATTAAAAATTAATAATAGGAAGAGCAAGGAAAAAACATCAAACATATGGAAGCTGAACAATTCACTGCTCAAAAATTACTGGGTAATAGAACAAATAAAAACTGAACTAAAAATTCCTAATAACAAATGAGAATGAAGATACATCATACCAAAACCTATGGAACACAGCAAAAGCAGTACTCAGAGGACAGTTTATAGCAATAAATGCATACATCAAAAAAGAAGAAAGAAACAAAATCAACACTCTAACTCATCAACTCAAACAACTAGAAATAGAACAACAAAAGAATCCTACAGCATCTAGAAGCAAGGAAATAACAAAGATCAGAGCAGAAATAAATGAAATGGAAAACAAAAAACCCATAGAGAAAATCAACAAAACAAAAAGCTGGTTCTTTGAAAAGATTTTAAAAATTGATAAACCACTGGCAGATCTAACAAAAGAAAAGAAAGAGAAGATCCAAATCACAAGAATTGTAAATGAAAAGGGTGTCATCACAACAGAACCAACTGAAATAAAAAAGATACTGACAGAATATTATGAAAAATTGTACTCAAACAGATTTGAGAACCTAGAAGAGATGGACAAGTTTCTAGAATCACAAGACCTACCTAAACTACCCCACTCAGATAGAATACTTGAACAGACCTATAACAAAAGAAGAAATTGAACAGGTCATAAAAAAAACTTCCCACAAAGAAAACTCCTGGCCCTAATGGCTTCACTGGAGAATTTTACCAAATACTTAGAGAAGAGTTGACACTTATGCTACTCAAGCTATTCCAGAACATAGAAAAAGATAGAATACCCCCATACTCATTTTATGAAGCAAGCATAACACTAATACCAAAACTAGGGAAAGACATCACTAGAAAGGAAAACTATGACCAATATCCCTTATGAACATAGATGCAAAAATCTTTAACAAAATCCTAGCCAACAGAATCCAACAACATACCAAAAAATTAATACACCTGGACCAAGTGGGATTCATACCAGGTTTAAAAAGGTGGTTCAACATCAGAAAAACAATCAATATAATCCACCACATGAACAAAAAAAAGAAAAGGACTATATGATTACATCAATCGATGCAGAAAAGGCATTTGATAAATCCAACATCCATTCCTGTTCAGAACTCTCAGCAAAATAGGGACAGAAGAGAAATTCCTCAGTATAATAAAGGGCATATATGCAAAGCCAATGGCCAACATTGTTATTAATGGACAAAGACTCAAGGCATTCCTCTTACAAACGGGAAACAGACTGATGCCCTTTATCACCACTTCTATTTAAGACTGTATTGAAAGTCCTGGCCAGGGCAAGAAAGAGAAATTGAAGGTATACAAATTAGCAAAGAGAAGGTAAAACTATCTCTATTTGCAGATGATATGATCCTGTACATAGAAAATCCAAGAGACTCAAAGAAAAAACTACTGGAACTAATAGAGAGGTTCAGCAAAGTGCCAGGATACAAGGTCAACATACAAAAATCAGTTGGATTCCTCTCCACCAACAAAGAGTCCTCTGATAAAGAAATAAGGGAAACAATACCATTTACAATAGCTACTAAAAAGATAAAATATCTAGGAATAAACCTCACCAGAGACACAAAAGACCTATATGAAGAAAACTACAAAATATTGCTACAAGAGACAGCAAGGGCACTACAAAAATGGAAGAACCTACCTTGTTCATCAATAGGTAGATTGAATATTGTGAAAATGTCAATACTACCTAAAGCAATCTATACATTTAACGCAATCCCAATCCAGATTCCAACAAAACATTTTAAGGACATGGAAAAACCAATTACTAATTTCATATGGAAAAGAAAGAGACCTCGGATAAGCAGAGTACTTCTCATGAAGAAAAACAAAGTGGGAGGTCTCACACTCTCAGATCTTAAGAACTACCATAAAGTCACAGTAGTCAAAACAGCATGGTATTGGTACAATGATGAACAGCTAAACCAATGGAACAGAATTGAAAATCTAGACATAGACTCATCCATTACGGACAACTGATCTTTGACAAAGGCCCAAAACCCAATAAATGGGGAAGAGACAGCCTCTAACAAATGGTGCTGGCAAAACTGGATATCCACCTGCAGAAAAATGAAACAGGACCCATACCTCACCCCATACACAAAAACAAACTCAAGCTGTATAAAGACTTAAATGTAAAACCCAAAACTATAAAATTCATCAAAGATAAAATAGGGGCAAATCTGGGAGCCCTAATTTATGGCATAAATAGACTATCAAGCATTACCCAGAATGCACAGGAGGTAAAAGAGAAGCTAGATGTCTGAGGCTTTTTAAAAACAAATTCTTATGTGCATCGAAAGACATTG
>NW_006921621.1:367702-372515 GCF_000298275.1 Orycteropus afer afer
GGAGTGGCTGGTGGGTTTGAACCGCCAGCCTTCTGGTGAGCAGTCAAGTGCCTTAGGCACTATGCTACCAGAGCTCCTCATTAACCATTAGAAAAATGCAAATCTAAACAATGAGATATCATATCACCTCAGCTATAATAGCAAAGTTCAACAGGTCAGAAGATAACAAATGCTGGCGAGGTTGCAGAGAGATTGGAACTCTTGTGCACTACTGGTGGAATTGTAAAATGGTACAACCATTGTGGCGAATGGTATGGCATTTCCTTAAAAAATGAAAACAGAAGTACCATTTGGCCCAGCAATTCCATTAATAGGAATATATCCTAAAGAGGTGAGAGATAGCACACAAACAGACATATGTACACCTATGTTCACTGCAGCACAATTCACTGCAGCAAAGAGATGGAAACAACCTAAATGCCTATCAACGGATGAGTGGATAACAAAATTATGGTACATGCACACAATGGAATACTATGCTACTTTTAAGAACAATGAGGGATCCGTGAATCATGTCACAACGTGAATGAACCTGGAGGATATTATGCTGAGTGAAATAAGTCAATCACAGAAAGACAAGTACTGTATGAGCCCATTTCTGTAAAAAGACAAAGAGTTTGTTTGGGACAAGAACTCACTTTGTAGGTTACCGGGACAGGGAGGGAAAAGGAGGGATTAATTTCAGGCTAGTTGGGGCCCACATGCTGACATGGGTAAGGGAAGGGATATACAGAAAGGAACTGTGACCACAAGGATAACATTAAGAAATGAAGGACACAAAATTGTGCACATAAGAGGTAGATGACAAAAGCTAATGCCAACCATTGTGTCCACAATACTGCACTACCATTAACACCAAACACCAGGCTACAGGTAAACACCTAAACACCTGAGAGGATCAGATGGGGGTCAGTGAACAGGAGTATACTGTAGACCAAAGATAGATTCAGCTGAGGATAATCTTGCACAGACATTAGTGATACAAAATACCTGCAATCATTACAGGAACAACAGAAGACGAACACAGAGTAATCCATCACAGACACCCAGACACTATGGGAGAGAGATCCAATAGATCTACCAGCTCAAAGCCATAGTGCTGGAGGACACCAAACTCAAATGGCAAAACAAAATACATAATAGCCTTGTTCTGCATCCTACATTGGTTAGCAGTGACTGAGGTCTTAAAAGCCTTCAAGCAGTCTTCTATGATGCAGCTAATGGTCTCCTAGCATCGGAAGCAAAGAAGAATGCAAAAAAAAAAAAGCATTTGGATCAGCCATAGGACATTATGGCCCTTGAGACCAGAAGAACTAGATGGTGTTCGGCTACCAATGCCAACCATTCAGGAAAGGATCAAATCTGGAGATCCTGGATAGAGTGGGAGGGAAAATGTGAAACAAAATCCAAAAACTCAATAATGACCAAAATGACTGGTCAGAGGAAATCTGATGAGACCCCCAATACTATGGCCCTGGAATACATTCTGCACCCGGACTAAAACTCACTCCCAGGGGCTGACTGTCAGCCCAATAGTTAACAAGATGTACATGCAGACCACTCAACCCAGGATGGCATCATCCACATACTCTATGGCAATACATCCTTTAGAGCAATGGACCACAGGGTACCATAGGACCAACACTCAGGTTGAGGAAATGCAGGACAAACAGGAGTGTATAAAAACAAGGGCACAGGGGGAGGGTTACAGGGTAGGGAAGGGAGGAGACTAGGTTAGGGTTGGACATGGTAAACGGGGAGTGAAACTAAATGTACACGTAATGTTGAATGTAAAACAAGCTCTCAAAATAAAAAAAAAAATTAAAAAAAAAGGACTATTGAGTTGAGAAATCTTGTTAATAAAAACTCAGGCAAAAAAGAAGTAAATTAAGGGGAAGTTCCTGTAGGATGGCAGAAAAAGCAGACAAACTGCACTGACCCTCTTCAACAAAGAAAGGGGGAACCAATTAACACAGATACAGAAGATAATCCTAGAACCCTGAGCTTTGAAAGGAAGGATACAGACATGGACTAAACCCCAACTAGTAGAAGAACTTGCATGAAAACACCAAAAAAGAAGACATACGGATATGTGGTCTATCAATGATCCTGATGGCACAGACAGCTTGGATATTGCCAAGTGGGATTCCGGGAACCTAAGTATAGGCTCCACTTGCTGGGAACCACAAGGGCATTCTGGGCAGAAAGGACTGGAAAGGTTCTAGTTTTCAGTTTTCTCTCTTCCCTGCTCCTGGTTTCCATTTTTTTCCTTTCTCATGGTTAATGCCATTCCTTGTTTTTCTTTTTGTATTTTTCCCATTGTTTTCTTCATTATTCTCCTACTCTACCTCTTTTCTCTTGCTTCTCCCTCCTCAGATATTGTGGGGGATTTAATTGTTGTTGTTTTCTTTTCTTTTTTCTGGTGATTGCTCCTGTGTGTTTATGCAGTGTGTTTCTTGTCCACTTGCCTTTACTTTTTTGATGGTTTTTCGATCATTGTTTTTGTCTAACTGAGCAGGAGACAGCAACAGTGTCTGTACAATGCAACCATAGCTGCACCTCCTGCAGCTCCACTTACTGAGTGAAAGCCACCACTTCCTTTTTCACCAACTGGCCAGTGATAAACAACCACCAAGAAGAACCTGACTCACACTTAACTGCTCTTCACAAACAGCACAGATGTAAATACAACAATGTCATAATATCTCAGAGACAACAGGGCATCACAGTCCACACAAAGAAGCAAGATAAAACAGTAGAAACAAGGAAGCAGGATACAGACCCAGAACACATCTCTGAAGAAGCAGCGGTATTGAAACTCCCTGATTTGGAATTCAAAAAAATTATATTTAGGTACTTTCAAAGGATTGAGAGACAGATCAAGGAAAACACACAAAATTAAGGAAAACACAGACAAAACCCTACAACAATTTTGGAAGAAAATATAAGAACAAAATGACCAAAGAAATGAAAAATTAGAAATTATACAAAACCTACAGATAGAAATCCAGAAGATTGATACTAAATTTTCAGAAATAGACAACACATTGAAAGGGCAAAGGAGTAGAATCAAATCAATGGAAGACAGAATTAATGAGATTGAAGACAAATACATGAATAATTCTATGGAAAAGGATCAATCAGGAAAAAGTTCAAAATAAAATGAAGAAAGCCTAAGGTTCATGTGGGATACCATCAAAAGGAATAACCTACATGTAATCAGAATTCCAGAACAGGAAGAGAAAAAGGAAACCACTGAGAAAATTGTCCAAGATTTGTTGGAAAAGAACTTCGCTGATATGATGAAAGATGAGAATATATCCATTCAGGAAGTTCAACGAATCCCAAACAGGATAGACTCCAAAAGAAAATCACCACGACATATCATCATCAAACTCACCAAAACCAAACAAAAAGAAAGAATCCTGAAAGCAACATGGAAAAAATGAAAAGTTACCTAGAAAGGACAACCAATAAGAATAAGCTCTGATTTCTCAGCAGAAACCATGCAAGCGAGAAGGCAAAGGGATGTTATATATAAAACCCTGAAAGAGAAAAATTTCCAACCAAGAATTATATACCTGGAAAAACTGTCCCTCAAATATGATGATGAAATTAGGAGATTTCCAGATAAGCAGAAATTAAGGGAATTTGTTAAAACCAGACCAACCTTACCAGAGATACAAAAGGGAGTCCTTTGAACAGAGAACCAATAATAGCAAACAACAACAGATCATTAATATACCAGATGACAAACCCAGAAACCAGCTATAGAAGTATCCAAAGTAAAATAAGCTTATAAGATTGTAAACAGGGAACCAGAGACATCAAGTGGCAAATGAGGACAACTACAAACCAAAAAGAGGAAAAAAAAAATAGTGTAGTTATAGAACTTCCAAATGGTGAGGATGGAAAGAGAGTTGCAAGATAGAATGGACTGTGCTAAACTTGGGGAGAAAATTATAAATCACAGGGTAACCTCAAAGAAAAATGACAAACTTTCACATCACAATAAAAAAGAGGACAAGCACAAATATTTAGCAAATACTAAAACAATAGCAATAAAGGAAATGATAATGCAATTCATAAACATAAAGAGCTCAGCACAGAAAATTATATGGAACAAAGAAACCAGGAATACAACAAAAAAACATATAACAAAATGACAGCAACCAATTCATACTTGCTGATAATTACACTGAATGTCAATGGATTAAATGCACCACTCAAATAAATTAGATAACTTATCAAACTTAGCAAATAACAATATGCCACTTTACATACAATGTAAGAATCTTTTACCTCTCAAAAAAAAAAAAAAAAAACCCTCAGGCAAAGAAAAAGAAAGTTTCTCATTTTGCAAAATGTATTAGGAAGTGTTTATATTGTTTATAATAAAATTATATTTTCAATAGAAAAAAAAAATTTTTTAATGGGCAGGAGACATGAACAGACACTCCACCAAAGAAGATAATCAGGTGGCCAACAAACACATGAAGAAATGTGAGTGACTGTTAGCCATTAGAGAGATACAAATAAAACAGTGAGATAGCATCTCACCCCAGCAATAACAGCAAAGTTCAGTAAGACAGAAAATAACAAATGCTGGCAAGGATGCAGAGAGATTCAGACTCTCATACACCGCTGGTATGGCGATGCCCAGACTTCTATGACTGCTGCTTGACAAAGCCCCAGCTGTCAAGAGTCTTGGGCAGCAGAGGGACCGAGTAGTTGATCCTGCGGGCTTGGGACCATAGTCGCAGGGGACATCAAGCTCAATTGGCATAACATACTATACAAAACATTGTTCCAC
>NW_006921621.1:375780-377411 GCF_000298275.1 Orycteropus afer afer
GAGTGTGTCTCCTTCATCTCGCCGACACCACCTCTCCCTCCAGAGACCCACAGCTGAGGCTGGACCTCGGCACTGGTGGGACAGTAAATGATCCAACCACTGTGGAAAATGGTATAGCACTTCCTTAAAGTTGAAAACAGAAATACCATTTGATCAGTAATCCCATTATTAGGTATATATCCTAAAGACATGAGAGCCAGGACACAAATAGATATATGCACACCTATGTTCATCACAGCACTATGCATAACAGCATAACAGCAAAGAGATGGAAACAACCTAAGTGCCCATAAATTGAGGAATAGTGTGTTAGGCTGGGTTCCCTAGAGAAGCAAAACCAGTAAAGCTTATACACATAGAGAAATTTATCTTAGGAAAATGGCTCACACAGTTATAGAAGCTTGCAAGTCTCAAGTTCTTGGATAAAATGTCAAGCTGGAGGCTTTTCCCGACTCACACAGCTGCAGGTGCTGAGGAGCTCAAACTACCAGGCAGTATAACAGCTATTGTCTTCAGAGGATAACGAATCCAAGATCACCATGCAAAATGGTGGATTGTTTGCTAACAGGACAGTTGTAGGCAGCACAACAGGATCCAGATCCACAGAAGGTTCCCAAATTTTCCCAGGATGTGTGTATATATATATTAGAAGCAGGCCACATCCCTAAAGAAACTCCCTTTCAACTGACTGGCTGCTCAAAGCATATACATCAGATCACATCATGGGAATAACCACATCACAGCTGCTTAAACCATGCAGAATCGTGGTTCAGCCAAGCAGACACACAACCCCAACTATCACAAATGGGTAACCAAACTATGGTACATATACACAACGGAATACTATGCAACATTAAAAAATAATGTATAATCTGTGAAACATCATATAACATGGATGAACTTGGAAGACATATGCTGAGTGAATCACAGGACAATCACAGGACAAATATTGTATTAGTTCACTATTGTAAAAAGCAAAGGAAAGGTTTACATATGGAAGGAAACTTTATTTGTTGGTTACCAAGGATGGGAGGGAGGGGAAGAAAAATTACTGTATGGGTAAGAGACAAATATTGATATGGGTGAAGGGAAAGGCACTATACCAAAAGTGAGTGACCCACACAATAAAACTAAGAAAAAGGAAGACACAGAAAGATGTACAAGAAGTACAGACAACAAAGATGAACATTTTTACGTATACAGTACTGCACTGTCAGTAATAACAAACATTAATCTACAGGTAGATACACAAGTAGACAGGCTGAATGATCAGGTATGTCTAGGCAAAAGGAAATATACCCATGACCATATATAATTTTGCCAGGCAGTATTTCTACATATGAATTTGTATGTTCTGTAAGAATGCCCATACATAAAATAGAGCTAATAGGGCAGTGATGATAACTTCTTAGCCACAGCCAAACACCCTGAGAGAATAAGTCACTGGGCCCACGAGCTCAGAACCATGGTCACAAGAGACATCAAGCTCAACTGGCGTAACATGCTACACAAAAACACTGTTCTACATTCTACTTTGGTGAGTAGTGACTGGGGTCTTAAAAGCTTCAAGCAGCCATCTAAAATGCAACAATTGGTCTCTCCTCATCTAGAGCAAGGAAGAAAAAAGAAAA
>NW_006921621.1:377881-379824 GCF_000298275.1 Orycteropus afer afer
CTGCCTCGGAAACCCAAGGAGGGGTCGCTATGAGTCGGGGCCGACTCGATGGCAAACAACAACAACAACAGATAGAGTGGGAGAAACATGTGGACCCAAACTCAAAATCATAAAAAAAAAAAAAAAGTCAGGCTTACTAATCTGATAGAGACTGGTGAAACCCCTGAGATTATTGCCTCAAATCACCCTTTGGACCTAAAACTGAACTCACTCCTGTGGCTTCTATCCAAATGACAGACAGGCACAGAAGGTGAATATTTACACCAGTTAGGTGCACTCCTTAGAATGATCTGCCATGGAAGGTCAACAGGGCAGTATTTACACAGGGAGATAGCTCAGAGGGCGGAAATGCATATGAAAGAAGGACACAGGGAAAGGTAACCACAAGGAGGAACTGGGAAGACAGCTGTTTGCATTGTGGGGACTGCAACCAATGTCATGAAACAAAATGTGTATGAATTATTGTATGGAAAATGAATTTGCTCTGTAAATTTTCACAATTTAAAAAAAACTACCAACAACAAAAAAAAAGTCCTCGACAAGATGGCTCACTGGGGAACTCTATCAAACATTTAGAGAATTTACAGCAATACTCTTTAAACTCTGCTGAAAGATAGAGAAGGAAGGAATACTCCCTAATTCATTCTATGAAGCAAACATAACCCTGATACTCAAACCAAAGACACCATTAGAAAAGAAAACGATAGGCCAGTATCTTTTATGAAATTAGATGCAAAGATCCTCAACAAAATACTAGCAAACAGAATCCAGCAGCATACTAAAGAGTCATACACCATGACTAAGTGGGATTTAATCCAGGAATGTAGGGATAGCTCAACATTAGGAAATCAATCATCACAGAACAAGTTCCCTGTCAAATGCAAGCCCCTGAGGTCATTGGACTTTGTTTAAATCTTTACTGCTTCTGAGGTTGCTTTACACTGGTAATTTGGTTTTTTTGGCTGTTAAGAATTTTCCACCCAGATAAACTTGCTGTTTGTTTTTAAATTCATTACTTTTGTCTTACATGCCGTTAGAATCTGTACACTAATAGCTTTCCCTCAGTGAATCAATATTATTGAAATTATTGCTTTGTGCCTAATCCTCACTGTTTTTGAAGTAGTTTTATTCTATCAAATATGTTTTATTAATCAATAAGACAAATTTGTATAGGTAAACCTTTCCATATGTCTTAACTGAAAAATTTTCCTTCATATTTTTCTCATTAGCATGTTAATCTATACTATTGACTGGATTAATGATATTTGTTGTAATTGTCATTATCATTAGAATCATCAAATATTACATATAACCTTTTTTTTTTAATCGTGATTTGAGTGAAGGTTTACAGAACAAATTTACTCTCCACACAGCGGTTCACATATACTTTGTCTCAGGAATTAACCACAGTTTACCACAATGCAACAGCTCCCCTCCTACATCCTCTCCATAGTTACCTCTTCCCTGTATCCATCCCTCCATGCACTCCTGCCCCTTGAGCTGTCTCTCTGTGCATAAGCAGCCCTTCTTTCTCCCATGATTGTTCTCTTCAAGGAGAGTATTTACTTGAGGTAAATGTTGAACTCATATGCCTGTCTTCTGTTGATCTGGAAACCACAGGTGTGGATTCAATTCCAGATCTGAAGGGCAGCTAGGGGCCAGTCTCAGTGGTTCTACCACCAGGCTGTATTGGACCAGCAAACCTGGTCCCCCCCTCCTTTTTTTTTTCTCCAAATGATTTTGAGTTTTGTTCCACATTGTTCTCCCTCTCTATCCAGGCTCTCCTACATAGATCCCCTTTCAAGTGGATGACAGTGGTAGCTGGGCACCATCTAGTTCTTCAGGTCTCATAGTTGTATAGGCTGCAGATCGAACGGTGTACCAGTTGCTAGGACTAATTGTTTCCATGAATTTTGGTTTTCTTCATTCTTCTTTGCTCTGGA
>NW_006921621.1:388479-391561 GCF_000298275.1 Orycteropus afer afer
CCCGACTCATAGCGACTCCTCCTTGGGTTGCCAAGGCAGTATCACTACAGAAGTAGATTGCCCAACCTTCCTTCCAAGGAGTGGCTGGTGGATTTGAACCACCAGCCTTCTGGTTAGTAGTCAAGTGCCTTAGGCACTATGCTACCAGAGCTCCCAATCATGTATATAGCTACAGATAAACTTAGCTTCCACTTTAAGGTTTGTAGCTATCCACAGGCCAAGTAATTCTTCTAATGTGGCCCTGATCCATATTTACCCTCATAAGACAATCACTGAAGGAATTAGATGGTGCATGGCTATCTAAAAGTATAGTGTATTGGATCTTCAAAGTTCTTCTAAAACAAGCAGCCATCTAAGGTCCAGTGTGTGCAGAAGAAAGCACACCAACCTAATGGTCAAAGGATTTTAAATAAAATCTATGATCAAGAGGTAGGAATGCATTAGAGCTTAAATTCTAAAGCACTCGGTTTCTAGAAGGCTGTGGTCTATGGTGGAAGCCCCAACTCCATTTTAAGTCTAGATATAAGTTCAGATTCCATCTGAGTTCTTTATGTTACTTCCCCAATGCTTACTGACCATTAAATCAGCAATGTGGCTATGCTTAGACAAGTCAGGGGCAAGCCCAGGGAGAGGCAGTTTGCCCTCCAGAATAATGTGGTTGAAAATAGATTTAATAGTACGCAGAAAGACGCTTACACAAAGAACTAGAGAACTTGCCTGGGCATTTATCCACAAGCATGTTACCTGATTTAAGTTAAAGACTGGGGTCCTGGTATTGTCTTGTAATCACCTTGTGGCTACAACTTGAGGCCACATGATCATGAGTCATACCCTGACCACCATGTACCCAAGTAATCAAAACCCCAGAACCAATCCTACAACCTTTTTTAACAAGTAATTATGTACATATCTCAATCATGATTCTTTTCCTATTTCCGTGGTCCTACCTGCAACAGTGGTGAATTGACTGCCACCGATCATGATCTTCTGATGATTTCGTTTGTTCTCATATATAGGCGCTCTAGTGGTATAGTTCCTAAGGCATTGGACTGCTAACCAGAAGGCTGGTAGTTCAAAACCCATCAGCCACTCCTCAGAAGGAAGACTGGGCAATCTCCTTCCGTAGAAATATCGCCTCAGAAACCCAACGAGGGGTTGCTATGAGTTAGCACCGACTCGATGGCAGTGAGTCTGGTTTTGAGTTTTATCATGTATGATGAACATCATGACTGTGATTCAGGGAATTCCACTGGCCTCTCTACTGTGTGCACGGTAACATTTTCCCTTATCTGGATGATTATGTTAGTTTTGTCTTTGTCATGTTTAAGGCTTAATAAAAAGGTTTCTATAGAATTTTTTTTAAAAAATCAAACACCACATCAATAGAACAAAGGAAAAGACCCACATGGTCATGACCATCTCTATGGATGCAGAAAAAGCACTTGATAAAATACAACACCCTTTCTTGATGAAACCCTAAAAAAGACTGGAATAGAAGAGGAATTCCTCAGTATGATACAAGGCATGTATGAAAAGCCAACAGCTAACATTATACTTAATGAAGACAGACAGAACTTTCTCCTTGAAAGAACAAGAAGAGGGTGCCTACTCTCACTACTTACGTTCAATGTTGTATTAGAAGTCCTAGCCAAAACAATATGACAAGCAAAAGAAACAAAATACATATCCATATTGGAAAAGTGGTAAAATTATCTCTATTCATAGATAATATGATCCTATATATAGAAAATCAAAAAGAATCCACAAGAAAACTTTCAGAGATAACAGAATAATGTAGCAAAGTTTCAGGGTACAAGGTAACTAAACAAAAATAAGTTGTGTTCCTATACACCAGCAATGAGAAATCTGAAAGGGAAATTAGGGAAACAATTCCATTTACAATAGCATTGAAGAGAATAAAATACCTAGGGATAAATCTAACCAGGGATGTGAAGGACATGTACAATGAACACTATAAAACACTGCTGAAAAAGACTAAAGAAGACTTAAATAAATGAAAGATGTTCTATGTTCATGGATTGGAAAACTGAATCTTGTTAAGATGTCAATACTACCCAAAGCCATCTATAGGTTCAATGAAATCCTGATCAGAATTCTAACAGCCTTATTTACAGAAATAGAAAAAACAATCCTCAACTTTATACGGAATGGCAAGAGGCTCCAAATAGCTAAAACAATGATGAAAGAGGTGAACAAAGTAAGAAAACTTCCTGATTTTAAAACATACTGGCACAGTGGTTAGGACATTTGGCTGCAAACCAAAAGGTCAGCAGTTCAAACCCACCAGCAGCTCTGTAGGAGAAAGATGAAGCAATCTGCATCTGTAAAGATTTATAGCCTTGGAAAACCTATGAGGGAGTTCTACTCTGTCCATAGGGTTGCTATGAATCAGAAGCAACTCAATGGCAGTGAGGTCATATACAACTACAGTAATCAAAACAGACTGGTATTGGTATAACCATAGATACACAGACCGATGGGATAGAACTGAGAGTCCAGAAATAAAGCTACACATCCACATCCATGGTCAACTGATTTTTTACAAGGGTGCTAAGTCCATTTGATGGGGAAAAGAAGGGTATCTTGAATAAATGGTACTGGGAAAAATGTATTTCCACATGCAGAAAAATTAAACAGGACCCATGTCTTACACCACACACAAAAACAAAATCAAAATGGGTTAAGGATCTAAATATGTGAACTAAAACCTTACAATTCTTAGAAGAATAAGCAGGCTCAATGATGTCAGGCCTAGCTTTCAACAATGGATTATCTAAGTCTTCTTTAGTCTCTTTCAGCAGTGTTTTATAGTGTTCATTGTATATGTCCTTCACATTCCTGGTTAGATTTATTCCTAGGTGTTGTATTCTCTTGGATGCTATTGTAAATGGAATTGTTTCCCTAATTTTCCTTTCAGCTCTGGTGGCATAGTACCTAAGGCATTTGACTACTAACCAGAAGGATGGAGGTTCAAACCCACCACCCACTACTTGGAAGGAAGACTGGGCAATCTGTAAAGATATCACCTTGGAAACTCAAGAGGGGTTGCTATGAGTCAGAT
>NW_006921621.1:391902-404232 GCF_000298275.1 Orycteropus afer afer
GGCTGGTGGGTTTGAACCGCCAGCCTTCTGGTTAGCAGTCAAGTGCCTTAGGCACTATGCTACCAGAGCTCCTCTCTCTCTCTCTCTCTATATATATATATACACACACACACACACACACACACACATATATATAGTTGTTATTTTTATGTGCCAATAAATCGGACCCAACTCATAGCGACCCCTCCTTGGGTTTCCGAGATGGTATCCCTATGGAAGTATAATGCCCAACCTTCCTTCTGAGGAGTGGCTGGTGGGTTTGAACCTCCAGCCTTCTAGTTAGCAGTCAAGTGCCTTAGGACTACACTACCAGAGCTCCTATACACACACACACACACATACATATATATCCAAATATATGTGTATATATATGGATATATATACACACACACATTATATATATATATATACACATACATACATAAAACCAAAAAAAAAGCCACGATGGCACAGTTTGTTTTTTCGTATGTACACACACATTAAACATTCTGGCACAGTGGTTAAGTGGTTAAGACATTTGGCGGCTAACTTAAAACGTTGGCAGTTTGAACCTACTAACAGCTCTGCAGGAGAAAGATGAGGCTATCTGTGTCTGTAAAGATTTACAGCCTTGGAAAATCTATGGGGCAGTTCTATTCTGTCCTGAAGGGTTGCTATGAATCAGAAGCAACACACTACACACACACACACACACACATAATTTTGACAATTTAAAAACAAAAAGATATACAACCCAATCATAAAATGGGGAAAGGAGCTGAATGATATTTCATCAAAGAGGACATTCAAATGGCCACCAAACGCATGAAAAGATGCTCAGCATCATTAGCCATCAAGAGCGATGGAAATTAAAACTCTAGTGAGATACCACTTTACTCCCACTGGGATGGTTGAGTTGTTTTTTTTTTTTTTTTTTTTTTAAGCAGAATATAACAAATGTTGGCAATTATGAAGGAAAACTGGAATCCTTATACACTGCTAGTGGGAATGCAAAATGGTACAGCTGTTGAGGAAAACAGTGTGGTGGATCTTCAAAAAGCTTAAAAATAGAACTACCATTTGACCCAGGAATTCCATTCCTAGGTATATGTGTACCCAAAAGCAGAGACTCAAAAAGAGACTTGTATACCAATGTTAACTGCAGTGCTATTCAAACAGCCAAAAGGTAGAAACAACCTAGGTGCCCATCAGCACATGAAAGGATAAACAAAAAGTGGTGCATGCATACAGTGGAATACTACTCAGTCAGTAGAGAAATGATGTCTTAACACAGGCTATAGTACAAATGGAGCTTGAAGACATTTTGCTGAATAAAATATGCCAATTACAAAAGGACAAATGTTGCATAACCTCACTTATATAAAAAGACAAATGTATAGAGACCAAAGTTTATTAGTAGTTACAAGGGTGTGTAGAGGGTGGTATTGTTTAATGCTGATGGAAAAATCACAGTGATTAAGGGTAGAAAAAATTAAAAGAGAAAAAGGGAACCACTCTTAAAAAAAATTGAGGAAAAGAAAATTCCTCAAACTAAACAAATTTAAATATTGGCAGTATATGCAATAAAAAACACACCAAAAAAAATGTGGTAAAAATTTTCCTGAAAATGTTAGCTGTTAAATGGGAAGGATCATGTTTCTTTATTTTCATAAATAGAACTTGGCATATTCAGGGTGGTCCATAAATTTTAAATAGTAACAATTTTCTGTCTAATCTGGCCTCCTTTAGCTTCCTTTTCCACTGTAACATCTTGACTCCCCCCCCCACACACACACACACATGCATAGTCTGCAATTAATTCCAAAACATAGCTAAAGATAAACATATTTAGGGGAAAAAGAAGAAGCAAAACAAAACAGCAGCTTCTTTAAACTTGGGCTCAACTAGCAAATAAATCATTTATACAGAAAAAAATATCTCACTTCAACATACAAGCTATTAATTCAGATCTTCATTACTTCCTACTCAGACCAGTAGCTGGAGTTCTTTCCTCCTTTTATTTCACCCTGCAGCAAGATTAATTTTATCACAGCAAAACTAAAAAAAAAAAAAAACTTTTCAGTAATTGATCTCCCACTGCCAAGTCATGAAGAACAGATAAGATGTTAACCAGGTACTGCCACAGACTCTCCGGGTAACTTCCTGGGGAACAAATACTGTGGAAAGTACAGGTAAGAGAAGAATGCATAAATGTGAAGCTCTAACTTAAAAACTGTGAGAGACCCTCAGATAAACAAAAGGCCATCATAAATCTTAGATGGAAAGGCATGCAAAAGTAGGATAAGTGATAAAAAGAGTGCCATTAGGCTCTCTCTTCCTCTCCCTCGGATTTCTTTTGAATCACTGTCTGCCCCAACACCACTTTGAGTCCATAAGGCAGCAACAGCTATACCAAGGAGTTGAGGTTGATCAGTGCCCTACACATTCACTCGTCCTGCCCCTCACTAAAGGCCCATGGTACTTACTGAAGCTGTGTGTCAGCTTGGCTGGGCCACAGTTTCACATGCTCAGCAGCTGGATGCACTTATTCCCAATGATGAAATTAGAATCAACTCCATGGTGGAATCTGCTGTGAGATGTTAATCAGTGGAAAGGGAGCTAGCTGCCTTTGGGGTGTGGTATGCTCCCAATATATAAGGAGAAGTTTTGAGAAATGTCTCTGGCTTTTGGACATACTTGGATCCTGCATTTGGCTGACTTTTCATCCATTGGCCTGCTGTGTTGCCCTGTTGATTTTGAGATTGTTCCTGGACTTAACCAGTGGTCTGCTGTTGCCTGTTGATCTTGGGATTGTGCCATTCTACTTGCCAACCTTGGGTTCATCAGCCTCAGCAGCCAGCAGCTGCATGAGTTACAAGGAGCTTCCAGCTCCAGTGGGCTGGGAACTAGAGGCAGAGCTGTAATCTAAGGTCAAGGGGCCTTCACCCATCCCCTAGAGCTGGCACTGTGAATTCAGACTTCAAGCCTCCTAAACTGTAAGAAGATAAATTCCTGTTTGTTAAAGCCATCCACTTGTGGTATTTGTTATAGCAGCACTAGAGAATCAAGATAGGTCTAAAGGTGGGAGATTACATCTGAGAAGACTGCTCACTCCCAATACTACTCCTTTCAAAGGCTTTAGTGAAGAACTCTTACCAGAGGGATGCCAATGGAGAGGCAGCCAATGGGTGGCTAATTACAGTTCTCAGACCTGGGACTCGCTGCCCTTGAGTTCTCTTCTTAAAGTCACAAGGAAGCTACAAATCAGGGTGTGAGCCTTGAACTCTCTTCCTGGTACCTTATAATGCCTAGGGAACATCACTTCACAGGTTAAAATATCTAGAGACCTGTGGTTAGAACCACTATAAAAGGAAAACCACAAACTGAACAATACATATCATTATCAAGTAGAAATACTGAAACACACTGTCAAAAAGATATTGGTAATATGCAGCAAGAAAAAAAAAGTCACAAAGACAGCCAAATGAAAAGATTAGGTACACAAATACAGTATCTCAAAGAAAGAATATTAGATGGGATGTTTTCCTTATTGTTGTTCTGTGCCATCTAGTCAGCTCATAGCCACCCCACAGGACAATATAGAACTGCTGTGTAGAATTTTCTAGGCTGAAATCTTTACAGGAGTTACTGCCAGGTCTTTTCTCTTGTGACGCTGTTAGTGGGTTTTAACCTTTCAGTTAGCAGCCAAGCAGCCAAGCACGTAACCATTGTGTTACCAGAGCTCCTTATTAGGTGGGATAAATACCAGCAATAAATAAAGAAAAAGTTAAGAGGCATGGGGGATAAAAGCAAGCATGTTGAACATAAGAAAATAGGAGCTGAAAAAGAGAGAGAAATAAAAGGAAGAAAAATATATTTAAGGAATAATGAAAATAAGTATCTCTGAATTAAAGAAAGATGAAAAAATTCAAATAGAAAGGATTAACTGAGTGCCTGGTTCTCGTAGGTCTGTCACCTTACACAAGTTATTGTTGTGCCGTTCTTGAATCCCCAAAAACCACCAAGGAACCTAGTCCACTGCAAAAGCATAGGGGTTGTTTATTCAAGCTCGAGCTAGGACCCTCAACCGTCACTGATGCAGCGGTTCAGGATTGAGAGCCCCCGAACAAAGGGGAAGGGGGTCTTTTATCGGGGATGGAGCAGGAACGGGGGAGTTTCAATCAGAAAATTACAGGATTGGTTGTCATTTTTCGAATTGCGCATTGTCCCTACTTGATTGGCTCTGTCCTGCAGGCCGAGGCCGCAAAGTGCCGTTTCTAACTATTTTAGGTATAGGAATTTCAAGTATTTTCCTGATATTTACTGATTGGTTGTTGCTAGGGGGGTATCTATGGGGTCAGGGAAATCAGGACTTCAGGTTCTTCTCTATTATTAACTGATTGGTTATTGCTCGGGGAAGTAAAGGAGGGGAGGGGGGTTCAGGACTCTGTGAGGTGAGGCCCTGAGGCATGGGGAATGTGCTGGAGTTCCCAGCACTAATGGCTCCTAGTTAAAGAATAATTACCTGGAGGGGAGGGAGTCTAGGACTCTGTGAGGTAAAGCCCTGAGGCTTGGGGAACGTGCTGGAGTTCCTTGCACTAATGGCTTCCTGCTAAAAAATGATTACCTGCTGAGCATTTGTACAAACATGTGGTCTCACATTATTTAACCTCTCTGATTTTGCTGTTGAGTTTCCCCATTTAAAAATGGAAGTAACACAATCTCAAAACCTACTAAACAGCCACAGTAGTCAAAACAACCTGGTACTAGAACAATGGCAGACACATAAACCAATGAAGAGGATTGAGACCCAGAAGTAAATTCATCTACCTATGGACAGCTGATCTTTGACAAAGAGCTGGAATCCATTAAATGGGGAAGAGATAGTCTACCAAATGGCACTGGCATCACTGGTTATCCACTGGCAAAAATGAAAGAAAATATATACTTATGTCATATACAAAAACTAACTCAAGATGGATCAAACACCTAAATGTAAAACATAAAACCATAAAGATTATCAAAGGAAAAATATAGGCAAAGTTAGGGGCCTTAATACACAGCATAAATACTATCAAACAGAACTAAAAATGTACAAACAGCAGAAGACAAACTAGACAACTGGGACCTCCTAAAAATTAAACATATACCTGCATCAAAAGACTTTGTCAAAAGAGAATCTACAGACTGGAAAAAATTTGGGCAATGATGTATCAGACAAGGGACTAATTTCCAAAATTTATAGAAAACTTCAGTACCTCAACAACAACAAAAAAGACAAGCAATCTAATTTAAAAATGGGCAGAGTATATGAACAGACACTTCACCAAAGAAGACATTCAGGCAGCTAACAAACACATGAAGAAATGCTCATGATCATTAGTCATAAGAGAGATGTAAATCAAAAGAACAATGAAATATCACCTTACCACAGCATTAATAGCAAAGTTCTAAAAAATAGAAAACAACAGATGCTGGTGAGGATGTGGAGAGACTGGAATACTCATACTGCTGGTAAAATTATAAAATGATACAACC
This sequence comes from Orycteropus afer afer, assembly GCF_000298275.1. Lineage (NCBI taxonomy): Eukaryota > Metazoa > Chordata > Mammalia > Tubulidentata > Orycteropodidae > Orycteropus > Orycteropus afer. The sequence continues at coordinate 397,420 of NW_006921621.1, forward strand.
ACTGTGGAAAGTGTATGGTGCTTCCTTAAGAAGAAGGAAACAGAAATACCATTCAATCCAGCAATCCTACTAAACTGAAAAAAAAAAAAAAAAAAAACTCACTGCCGTCAAATCGATTCTGACTCATAGCATCCCCTCCATGGGTTTCCGAGGCAGTATCTCTACAGAAGTAGATTGCCCAGTCTTCCTTCCAAGGAGTGACAATCCTACTACTAGGTATGTATCATAGAGAAATAGGAGCCATGACATGAACACATATATGTACACCTATGTTCATCACAGCACTATTCACAATAGCAAAAAGACGCATACAACCTAAGTGCCCATCAACAGATGAATGCAGAAACAAACTATAGTACATACACACAGTGGAATACTACTCAATGTTAAAAAATAACAATGAATCTGTGAAACACCCCATAGCATGGATGAACTGAGAGAAATTATGCTAAGTGAAATTAACTCAAAAAACCAAACTCACTGCCATCGAGTTGATTTCAACTCATAGTTACCTGACCGCCTTTGGGTTTCCAAGGTGGTAAATCTTTACAGAAGTAGATTGCCTAGTCTTCCTTCCACAGAGTTGCTGGTAAGTTTGAACCACCAACCTTCTGATTAGCAATCAAATGCCTCAGCACTACACCACTAGAGCTCCTTAGTCGATCACAAAAGGACAAGTATTATATGAGACCATGACTGTAAAAAGTTAAGAAAAGGTTTATACACAGAAAGAATTGTTCTTTGATGGTTACTAGGGGTAGGAGGGGTAAAGAAGGAAAATCACCAACTAGAGGGTTTTTTGTTGTTATGTGCCATCGAGGGTAGACAGGTATTAACTTGGGTGAAGTGAAAGGTACTGTACAACAAGGGAGAGATCAGCACGAAATGATCACAGTAGTAGAAGACATAGGGAGAATTAAAGGCAAAATGAATAGTACCATGTACAGTATCCTACAATAACAGTAATAATAATTTAGGAGTGAATGCATAGATAGACAGACATTCAGTCTGAACAGAGGTGGAAAAGTGAATGGGACTACACCCACAAATATATATAGGTTTGACAGAGGTTATCTCTACCTATGTGCTGCAGATACATCAATGAATGTAGTGGAGCATACAAGGGACAAAGTTATGAAAACATCTTAGTCGTAACCAAACACCTTAAGGGCATGAGTTGCTGGGTATGGAGGCTCAGGATCATAGTCCCAGGGGACACTAAAATCAATTGGCATAGCACAGTCCACAAAGACAATGTTCTACATCCATCAGCAGCCATCCAAGGTGCAACAACTTGTTTCTCCCTGTGTAGAGCAAAGAAGAATGAAGAAAATCAAACCCACAGAAAAAAATTAGTCCGAAGGACTAATGTACCATGTGAACCCCTGCCTCCATCATCCTGAGACCAGAAGAACTAGATGGTATCCCGCTACCACTGCTGATAACTCTGAAAGAGATCACAATAAGAGGTCCCAGAGTGGGAGAAAATAAGGAACAAAATTCAAAATCATAAAAAAGACCAGGCTTACTGGTCTGATAAAGAATGGTGAACCCCTAAGACTATGGCCCTTAGACACCATGGAACTGAACTTAGACGCCTAGGAACTGAACTTAACTCCCATGACTCAACTGGCAGCCAAAGGATAGACATCCTACACCATAAACAATAGTATCAGGAGAGTATGAACTTATTACAACAATCAAGTATCTCAGATCAAGAGGACAGCATTTACCCAGGGACAGAACTAGGACTGGGAAAGAAGAAGGAAGGGAAAGGGTAAACACAGGGAGGGAGTGAGAAGAATGCTATTATAGCATAGGGATTGTAGTAAATGTCACTAAACAGAATGTGGAAGGGATTGCTGAGTAGAAAAGCAATTTTCTCTGTAAACTTTCAACTAAATCACAAGAAAGAAAAAAACAGAAGGAAAAAAAAATTCTTCAAAACAAATACACCCAAAAAAATGGGGGTAACACAGAGGGAGCAAGTAGTTGGACCTGTGGGGTCAAGATCATGGTCCCAGGGGACATCAAGCTCAATTGGCATAACATACTACACAGAGACATTGTTCCACATCCTACTTTGGTGATTAGCAATCAGGATCGTAAAAGCATACAAGTGGCCATCTAGATGCAATGATGGGTATCTCCTCATCCAGAGCAAATAAGAATAAAGAAAACCAAATGTAATGGGAACAATTAGTCCAAGGGACTGGCAGACCATGCGATCCTCAGCCTATATGACCATGAGACCAGAAGAACTAGATGGTGCCTGAATACCAATGTCAACCACTTGAAGGGGAATCTATGTAGGAGATCCTGGACAGAGTGGGAGAATAATGTAGAACAAAACTCAAAAACATTTAAAAAAAAAAAAAAGAAAGACCAGGTTTGCTGGTCTGATAGAGCCTGGTGAAACCCCTGAAACTATGGCCCCTAGCCACCCTTCAGGTCTGGAACTGAACTCACTCCTGTGGCTTCCAGCCAAATAAAAGGCATATAGGCTGAACATTTACATTAGGTAGATAAACTCCTGAGAGAGATCAGTCATGGGGGAACAGAGGAACAGTGTATGCACAGGGAGTCTGCTTGGGGGGCAGGACTACATGGGAGGGAAGGACACAAGGAAGAAGTAGCTATGGGGAGGAAGTAGGAAGGGAGCTGTTACATTGTGGGAAATCACACTCAATGTCATGAGACAAAATGTATATGATCTACTGTACGGGAAATGGATTTGCTTTATAGACTTTCACCCAAATCACAACAAAAATTAAAAAAAGGGGGGGGATAACAGCTACTGTGGCTGCCATTGTTATTGCTGATTATCCAGACTTGGCATTCTCTTAACTGACTTGATGCCTTTGGGGGACAAGTGAGGCGATTGCTGTATTAGTTGAAATGGAAACTGGGTTGGAACCACCATTCAATTCCGTGGAGACTGGTACTTGGCGGGAAGGTCTACAAGAAGATTTGAGCGGTCCAGGCAGGCAATAAGGAGAAGAGTAAGCTTCCCTGAGACTTGGATGGAATATAGCATGAGAAGAGCTATTTGCAGCACCTGGATGGGAAAGCATAGTTTTGAGATGAGAACAGAGCCCTTCTTAACTCTCTACACGGCAGTCTTCACGTTTGCACTCTTCTACGTTTTGCACTCTTCTTACGTCTTCGCTACCAAACAATGCTGGGCGGGAAGTGTCTAGAGACCACACCCTGCGCCCAGACCCCCCCACACACCAAGTTTCATGTGAAATTCCCTCAGGCCGCTGAAAGTGTAGTGGGCACCGCACAGTGCACAGCTGGGTTGAGGAGGAGACATAACGCGTGGGTGTACCATTGATTTAATTAAGAGTTTTGGAAGGGAAAATGTTTATCCATACCAAACTAAACCTACTGCCATTAAGTGAAGTCCAACTTATAGCGACCCCCATTGGGTTTCCAAGGTAGTAAATCTTTACTGAAGTTGATTGCCCAGTCTTGCTTTTGCGGAATGGCTCGTTGGTTTGAACCGCCAACCTTCTGGTTAGCAGTTAGATGCCTTTAGGCACTGTGCTACCAGAGCTCCTTATCCATAACATTACGTAATCATAAAAAATAATCATAAAACACAACCTAATTTCAGTTATAAATTGTAATGAGAAAAAGCATCAGAACTGAGGAAATACACTTTTATACCACTTGACAAATTTCCCCATTATTCAGCAAACAAAAAGTTAACGGTATTTTTAATGCTTTGATAATTGAACATTACTTTCACATTTTGAAATATATATATTTTTTACATAAAGTTTTGCATCGAGGTAAAATGGAATGTAAAAGATTTTGATAGATTTTCTTCCTACTAATTCAACAACTTTTATTTGTAATGTAAGCTATTTAAAGCATAATCTTAATTAGGAAACAAGTGATAATTCATACCCAAAAGTCAGGGGGAAAGTACATATTTTATTAAAAGAAAAACAAGACAAAAAAAAGATTATTAGTTGTTTCAGTCATCATTAAAGGTTGCCAAAACATCAACAATTTATTCTCTGAAAAATTAGGTGTGTCCTAAACCAAGTACATAAATAACAGTTTTTGAACGCAAACACTAAGTGGTTACACACATACCAAAAAGAACAAAACTCACTGCTATCGAGTCAGATCCCACTCATAGAGACCCCTTCTTAGGTTTCCAAGATGGTAGCTCTATGGAAGTAGATTGCCCAACCTTCCTTCCCAGGAGTGGCTGGTGGGTTTGAACTGCCAGCCTTCTGGTTAGCAGTCAAGTACAATAGGCACTACGCCACCAAAACTCCTGGTTACATACATAAGCTTTAGAAATTAGATGCAGTCAATATACTGTAGAGTATTAATATTAAAAAATGCAGATATATATTAACTGGTGAGAAGATAATTCCTATTATTATATGTTTAGAAATAGTTAAACCTTGGTCAATTGAGGAATGTGAGAAAAAGAAAAACTCCTTCACAAAATAATAGTTATCTATAAAAACTGGTGATTATTACAGCTTAGTCCAGGTAACACAAGTATAATGAAATAATAGTTTCTTTCATAATTAAACTTACAGTTGCAATTTAATTTTAAAAACTGTAGGAACAGTATGTATATGTAATTAAAATAAATGCATTTCCTACTAACTATTCCCAATAACTTCCATCAAAGGCTAATAGTTGTACTATTCTAGAAAACCATCAATATACAAGTATTTCAGTACTCAAATATAGTTTATAAACATATAATTTTAAACATCAGTTACTCAGACCAATCAACAGCACCTTCCAGCAATCTAAACTACATTCTCCCTCCTTTACATGCATAACTTTCATACATAAGTCATACATAACTTTCTTACTAATATAGTTTTAAATTCTACATTAATTCATGTGGCTATTTAACATCAGTCTCCTCCCACCCAACTAGGGTATAAAATTTGTGAGAGAAGTGCCATGCCTCTTGTTTACTATATGTCCCAGCACCTAGTGATATAGTGCTCATCTCACACTATATCAGACAGTGTTTCAGTGTTATTCATGCTATTCATAAAGTTTTCACAAGGCAATTCTTTGAGGAGTGGATGGCCTCTTCCTTCTTCTGAGTCTACCTTAGTCTGGAAGCTGCGCTGAAACCTGTCCACCAAGGGTGACCCTGCTGGTATTTGAAATACCAGCGGCACAGACTCCAGCCTCACAGCAACACACAAGCCACCAGAGTATGACAAACTGATAGATGAATGGTGACACTTAGTAGTAGGTACTTAAAACATCTTCATTAGTTCTATTCATGCTTCCTTTATCATTTTCCTACCTCTTTCCCTGTATTGAGCCCTCAAAGTTCACAGCTCCTCCATTTGTTCTTGTTATTAGGTTCTGTCCAGTTATTTTCAACTCACAGCAACCCCACAATGTAGAGGAGAATTGCCACCTAGGGTTTTCTAAGCTGTAATCTTTATAGGAGGAGCTCTGGTAGCTTAGTGCCTAAGGCACTTGACTGCTAACCAGAAGGCTGGTGGTTCAAACCCACCAGCCACTCCTCGGAAGGAAGATGGGGCAAATCTACTTCTGTAGTGATACTGCCTTGGAAACCCAAGGAGGGGTCGCTATGAGTCGGGTCCGACTCGATGGCACATAACAACAACAACACAAACAACAATCTTTATAGGAGCATATTGCCCCGTCTTTCCTCTGTGGAGCCACTGGGTGGGCTCCAACCACCAACCATTCGGTTGTGCCACCAGGGCTCCTTAGCTCCCCCAATAACCCCTTCAAAGTATTCACTGATTACTGGAACCAGGAGAGAATCACAGGCAAGCAGGAGGCGACCATCAACCTAACTAAATGGAGCCACTCTCCAGGTGATGCCACCAGCTTAAGAGATGGGGAGGAACACCCTCTCTGGAAATGCTACAGGAAACTGGGAAGGCAAGGGCCCAGTGTCACTGCCCCCAGTGTCCTCAAACAAACAGCTGACTTAAAAAATGCCATGGGCCCAAATAGGTTTAGGGAAGAGGGTTACCAGAAGAGCTAGAAATGAGGAAAAAAAGGTGATGAAGACCTGCGTCTGACCCAGGTTAATTATTATTTGACCCAGGTCTGTAAGCATTTGAAAATGGCTTTGCATAAGCTTTGAATTAGATAATCACTTCTTATCTTGTAAAATGAAACTACAAAAATGATAGTTTTCATATTTTATCAGAGGCAAATATCAAAGAGTTCTTGTTCCACTCCTACTGCTTTGCACATCCCACTGGAGCATTGAGCCACTCTACAAGCTTTCCCACAAGCTAAAGGATGTTGCTCATCTTGCTTTCTGGCTACTAGGCCTGAGGCTTATGTGGAGGCCACTTGATATACCTCAAACACAGTTTTAGAAACAAGATGATAAATGGGTTTGTGCCTTTTACTAATAGCATTGGCATCTTTCTTCTGTTGAGAACGTTTCCAAAGCACTTTCATATAAGTTGTATTGTTTAACTGCAACACAGCAACTTGTCTTCCTTTTTTGTTATTGTTCTTTTGTTCTTAAATCTTTTTTCCCCTCAGAAATAGAAACCAGGGCTAGGAGGTTAACATATTTGCCCAAAGTCTTAGGACTGGTGGTACACATATTTTGAAAGAAGAATAAATGACTTAATTAAGCAAGCATGGATTCCAGGCTACCAGTCCACGGAGCCCTACTTTCCTTCCTTCCTCTTTGCCCTCCCTTCCCTTTACTACTCTTCCCTTCCGTTCTCTTTCCTTTCTTCTCTTTCTACATGTCTTCTCCTGTTTTTTTTTTTTTTTTTTTTTTTAGACGGCATACGAGATGTCGAGCAG